>NC_056728.1:751118478-751195978 GCF_019279795.1 Protopterus annectens | reverse complement strand
TTAATGACATCATAAACCAATTAACTTAATAAGGGCACAGTATCATGTGCATAAAGTTAAACACAATTTTCTTTAAAATAATAAGATACTTCGACTCAATTTAGTGTTTCAAGGGCATCTCTTTCAGAAAGGGTTTTAAGGAGACTTTGGCATTCAGTCCCGGAAGTCTATCTTGCTGAAGCTTAATTATCCATTTTTGTTCTGCCATTTCTGTTTTATTTTTAAAGTCTCCACCCCTCTTACCCTCTTCTAATACTTCTGACACAAAAAAGCTAAAACTATGATTCGAGCCCTCTTTTAAAATATGTTGTTCCAAAGCACTAGTTTCTTTAATATTTCGTATATCCCTATAATGCTCTAGCATCTTATCTTTTAGCATACAATTGGTTTTACCAATATATTAGACATAACATATCTTACAGAAGCTGAAATTAACTACATTGTTAGTCCTGCAATCAGCATAAAAAATAAAACCAATATTAAAGTGCAGAAAGGGATGCTGGAAGGAATCCCCTACATATATGTTGTTACATGCACTACAATTTCTGCACTTATGTGTACCAATCCTTTCTGAGTATACTCCTTGGTTCCTATTTAGGTTATAACAGAGATGTCTCTTTAGGGATATGTTCTTAAATGAAAAGGACGGTGTTTCACCTATCACATCCTTAAATTCATCTACAGTGTTTAAAATATTCCAATTAGCCTTCACAATATCACATAGTCTACTGATGTCACTAGAGTATGGGAGGGTAACTCTGATATCACCAGGCTCCACTCTACTTTGATTTAAATTTATCTCTGATGGAGTAACTTCCCCATAATAGGGCCTGCACCTATTCTGCCTTTCTCTCAAGGCTTCTGTAATATAGCTATCGATCTCTGTAGTTTTATACTCCCTGCTGAGAAATTCACATTTAAGATCTGATAGTTCCCTCTCCAAGTTAGCATCATCATTGAATAACCTCATTATTCTGAAACCTGTCCCTTAAAGACATTTTTCTTTACATGTTGGGGGTGCATACTGCTATTATGTAGGATATTATTTCTCCTAACCATCTTTCTGTAGAGGCCTGTTTGTAGAGTATGTAGTTCCCCTCTGTTGATCTTCACATCTAAAAAATCAATGTCGCTATAGGAATATTTATATGTGAATCTGAGGAACCTGGTGGTCATATGCAGGTATGAAATATTAATTTAGGTGTTTAACGGTACCATCCCACAACAAAAATACACCATCTACAAAGCGTGTATGCCATTTAAGATGTTTAGTAAATACATTATTGGATAGAACATAGTCCATTTCCCATTGAAACAAGCAAAGGTTGATGTAGCTATTCTCACATGGTGTGTCCATAGCTATGCCAACCTTCTGCAAATAAAATTCATTATTAAATGTAAAAACATTACTGTCAAGAATCAATTCAAGTAAGGTGCAAATAAGAGATATTTTTCTGTCACTCCAATTTTACTACTCAAAAATTTCTTAATATTTGATATTTCCCATCCATTGGGAATGACAGTAAATAAAGATTCTATGTCCATGGTGACAAAACAATAATTAGTGTGTAAACTACATGTTTGTATAAATAGATTCTGTAAGAATGCCTTAGTATCCCTCAGTATAGTATCACATTGATCTAGGAGTGGGTGCAAATTATTCTCCACATAGATACACCCAGCCCTTGCTAGAAACTATAGGACACATGGGTGGTAACATGAAATGTTTGTGCACTTTGGGTAGTCTATACATGTTGGGAATTAAGGGATAATCAACTTTAAAATATTCAAAAAGAGGTTAATTAATCATATTGGTAATCAATAAGTCAAAAACTAGAAAAAAGACCTTCTCTATAATCCCTTTCACAGTCAAACTAGATACATTCAAATAAGTGTCAACATCATTTAATAAAACATTCATCTGCTGTAAATAAAGGTCTTTGTCTAGGACCAGAACACCCCCTCCTTTGTCAGCTGGTCTAATTGCAACACTGGATATATTCTTTAATTCATGTAGTGCATCATACTCTGCCTTTGACATGTAATATTTAGCTTTGCCCTGACTGGCTAACATAGCTCTAATTTGTTTTCCACACAATTCAATGAATGCCTCTACCATGGGGTGTGAAGGTGGAATAAAGGTACTGGGCTTCTTAAAAACTTCATGTACACATGCCTCTTTCTTAAATAAAGCTTTTAGGTTCAGGTTTCGCCCAAACAACTTTAAACTTTTCAGTACTTCTACCAGATCTGTTTTTTGGCAGGTATAAAAGTAAGACCTTTAGACAGTACAGAAAGTTGTGTATCAGTTAACAGATGAGATGAAACGTTTATTACTAAATGTGTCTCTTCCACCTCCGTTCCTGGCCGCCTTGATTGCTGGTCTTGTGTAGCCATCGCACTCTCCCTCTCCTCCCTCTGCTCTTGGAGTGTTCTTGTATAGGAAATAAAACAGAAGTGGCAGAACGAAAATGGATAATTAGGCTGCAGCCAGATAGACCTCCGGGACTAAATGCCAAAGTCTCTACTCCCACATTATATAGATGGACTGCTGATACCGTACTGTGTTGTACTTTAAAGAGGGTGGATGCTACAGTCCTGAGAATGCCCTCCTCTGGAGGAGATACCTACTAACTATGAACCTATCAGTTTGCCATCCATTCCCTATTGCAATATTACCAGCTTACAGTACCATTATTTTAATGTAACATAGGCAATTTATTCTTCAAGGGCAACAGGCACTTTATTTGTAGATGAAACATTGAAATATAAAGTTGTTTACTGGCAGTAACCTCTTCATTAGTTAGCGATCTCTTTAATGTGGAATTATTTAGATTACTTTTACTTCTGCAAAGATTGTGCATATTTACTGATATTGGTGGATTGTAATGACAGACGTTTGAATAGACTTTTATGATGGAAATGTTCTGAATTGGGTAGTTTTTCATTATTGGTTCATACATTTTGTTTCATTGCTTATTGAAAAAAATTTTCAAAACAATAACTTTAAAACAAGTGTGCTGTATTATACAAGCAATATAATTTAATACAATCAGGAAGGTGAATCAAAGAACAAATGTATGTTTACATGTTTCTAAATATGTGTGCAAGGGGCCTATGGTTTGAAAATAGCCCAAAGGTAAACTTTATCAGCCACTGGCCAGATGCATTTTCTTTTAATGTAGGTTTTAATGCTGTTTCAATGAATGTGAGTTTCAAGGGCAGAGAAGTTTTTATGCGACGTCTGTTTTCATTGTGAGACTGTATTGCTTTGTTTAGCAGGTCTATCAGTGTTTGTGCTATAAAATTTAAAATACAAGTTTTAAATTAAATCCAAATAATCATTGTAGAAGAAAAGCATAAAACAGTATGCACATTACAGTGTTTACAGTAAATGGGGAGAAATAGCCAAGTAATGGGACACTGGAATCACTGCAGGGGGGAGGGCTGTGTATGGTAGGGGCCCATTTCACCATGATTTTGTGATGTGGCTGGTGTGGCAGACTCAAAGACAGCCCCAGGCAGCACAAACTCTAGCCATTGGTGTGTGTGTGTGTGTGTGTGTGTGTGTGTGTGTGTGTGTGTGTGTGTGTGTGTGTGTGTGTGTGTATGTGTGTGTCAGTGGCATAGCTGGGTGGGGGAGAGGAGGACGGTCCATCCTGGCCAGCATTTTTGGGACTGTCACATTTACAAAAAAAATACTGTTTTGGAAGGGTGTTCTTCTTTAAGAATGGTCCTGTTGTGCTTCCTTTCCACCCGCATACAATTTTAAACAGTAGAGCATCAATCATCCTTCCTAAGAGTTGTATCTAATGTTCACAGAATGCTTTACTGTGTATCTGTAATGCCCCAGTTAGGGATACCTGGTTGTTAGTGTTACTCAGGCTCAAACCCTGCAAGAAACAAGAGTCTGAATTCTGTACCCCTACCATCACTTGTGGTTCAAGGAGTTGAGTCCACTGTATGTCTGGAATGTTTATCTTGGCTCATACCTTTGGTCTGCGCCTCTTAAAATTTGTGGTTTTCTGGCAAATCAATGAGGACTGAATTCACTAAATAATGACAGCCATTTAAGTTTCAGTCTTCTTATCTTTCAGGAAACTCATGGCAACACAAAACATTTTATTCTAGGAAATGTCTAAGATTATACAAGCAATGTTTAAAATGCATCCCTGGTTTTGGTCCTTTGCCCCCCCCTCCATAAATTTTGGCTTTTTCCAGATTTCTAGTGCTGTGAAGTTGAGAGATATAGTTGAGTATCAAGTGCATTTTACAAGGAGCTGAGAGCTTCAGGGGAAGAGTTTAGTGCTGCTTATGCCAAGTCCATTTGCAATGTGCAATTGTTGTTTAGTAAATGATATCCCTATTGTGCTAAATTATTTAAAAGCATTGTTAGTAGCACAACAGGTATTATACTTGCTTTTGATGCAGAAGGCTGTGGGTTCTACTCACATTATATAGATGGATTTCTGATACCGTACTGTGTTGTACTTTAAAGAGGGTGGATGCTGCAGTCCTGAGAATGTCCTCCTCTGGAGGAGATACCTACTAACTATGAACCTATCAGTTTGCCATCCATTCCCTATTGCAATATTACCAGCTTACCTTACCATTATTTTAATGTAACATAGGCAATTTATTCTTCAAGGGCAACAGGCACTTTATTTGTAAATGAAACATTGAAATATAAAGTTGTTTACTGGCAGTAACCTCTTCATTAGTTAGCGATCTCTTTAATGTGGAATTATTTAGATTACTTTTACTTCTGCAAAGATTGTGCATATTTACTGATATTGGTGGATTGTAATGATAGACGTTTGAATAGACTTTTATGATGGAAATCTTCTGAATTGGGTAGTTTTTCATTATTGGCTCATACATTTTGTTTCATTGCTTATTGAAAAAAATTTTCAAAACAATAACTTTAAAACAAGTGTGCTGTATTATACAAGCAATATAATTTAATACAATCAGGAAGGTGAATCAAAGAACAAATGTATGTTTACACGTTTCTAAATATGTGTGCAAGGGGCCTATAGTTTGAAAATAGCCCAAAGGTAAACTTTATCAGCCACTGGCCAGATGCATTTTCTTTTAATGTAGGTTTTAATGCTGTTTCAATAAATGTGAGTTTCAAGGGCAGAGAAGTTTTTATGCAACGTCTGTTTTCATTGTGAGACTGTATTGCTTTGTTTAGCAGGTCTATCAGTGTTTGTGCTATAAAATGTAAAATACAAGTTTTAAATTAAATCCAAATAATCATTGTAGAAGAAAAGCATAAAACAGTATGCACATTACAGTGTTTACAGTAAATGGGGAGAAATAGCCAAGTAATGGGACACTGGAATCGCTGCAGGGGGGAGGGCTGTGTATGGTAGGGGCCCATTTCACCATGATTTTGTGATGTGGCTGGTGTGGCGAACTCAAAGACAGCCCCAGGCAGCACAAACTCTAGCCATTGGTGTGTGTGTGTGTGTGTGTGTGTGTGTGTGTGTGTGTGTGTGTGTGTGTGTGTGTGTGTGTGTGTGTGTGTGTGCATGTGTGCGTGTGTGTGTGTGTGTGTGTGTGTGTGTGTGTGTGTGTGTGTGTGTGTGTGTGTGTGTGTGTGTGTGTGTGTGTGTGTTTGAACCTGTCTTTTCAGATTTATGGTCAGTCAGAATTCTCTTTCCTATTAGTCAAATCCGAGGAGCACTGTCTGGTTAAGTGACTATAGGCAAATGGAACTAGGAAGCAGCAAGGCCTTTTTTTTTTTTTATGCATCTTTTGACCAGATTAGCCCCATTAAGGCTAGTGAAAACTCAAGGGGGGTTTCATACTAGCACAGCCAGCTCCCTAAGGCACTTCTCTAGCAGGGGTGCTCTTCCAGTAATCTGGATGGTGTAGGTAGACTAGGATGGGGGTACAGGGTGGTGTTGGGGGGGCGTTGTGGAGACCTTTTGCCTAGGGCACCAGTTGACCAAAGGCCTGTTCTGCTGACTAGAGGAAATTTTATTCAGGGCACTGGAGAACATCCCCTATTCTATCTTCAGTAAGTTGCATGGGATTATTACAGCCGCCTAAACTACCATTAACTACGGCAGATGGGGCCTCAGTTTACTCGCTCATCCAAAGTACAGCACAATCATGAGTGAAGCATCCCCTTATGCTGCACTGCAGTGTTAGTACTGAAAATTAAACTAAGCACCTGAGATGGGAATACAATCCACAGTTTCTGATCTTCTGGCACCAAAGACAAGTGCATTAGTTTCTGAGTCACTGACAATGACAACAGCTTTATTCCTCTGCACCAATTGCGTATGTGTGTGTGTGTTTAAATACTTCATGCCTGCAACCCAAGTAGTTATGACATAAAGGAAGGAATTGATTGAGGTAACCAGGAGCATCATCATGTTAGCTATGATGGGGGGAGGCTGACATAATGGTTAAGGTGTTTACCTTATAAATGCATGCTGCAGGGTTTGTTTCTCACATGGGGTAATCAGTTCAACTTAAAATGGCCAATAAGGGAAAGTAGTCTAGTAATAATCCTTGGGTATAATCCTTGTTTTGTCGACAATGTGTTTATTATGTCGATGTGAATAGACTAGATGTTTAATATTAGTATTTTAACTGTGAATACTTTTTAAATTAATTTTATTTTCTTGTAGGCACATGGCTGTGACATGCACTGTGTTGGACTACAATGGTTTGTCTGGTACTTAATGAAGATGATTAAGGCTATTGGCTGTTTCTGTAGTGCGGGGTTTGATTCTGTAGCCTTTATTTGCCTACTGTGCGACTCTGACCAGGTCACTTCACCAGACAATGCTACTGGGCTGCCCCTGAAAAGGGAGACTTGATTACAATGGGCTATCCCAAACTGTTAGCAAATGTGTTGCACATTTGTCTTTTGAATTCCTGTACCCTTCACATAGTAGCAAATTAGTGCTTCCCCTATGTTGTTTGATTATGAACCCCAGTACATGTCTTGCAGTTTAATAGGTTGTGAGCTGCATTTTCAAAACATGTGAGTTTCAAAGGAAGAGAAGTTTACTGCTGCTCATGGTAAGTCTGTTTTCAATGTGAGACTGTTTTGTTTAGCAAATAGCTGTCAATGTTTTGCTGTAAAATTTGAAATAGTTTTAAATTAAATCTAAATATCTGTGATCATTGCAAAATAAAAAAAAAGAAAATAATATGCAGACTGACAGATTTGAACAGTGTTTTCTGGTAAATGGGACAAGAGAGAGACAGGTAATGGGATATTGATATGGCTGCGGGGGGGGGGGTCTTGGACCATTACCTCATCTGGAGCCCTGTCTACCACTGCTGTGCCACCACAACAGCTAGACCTGCAGAAAAAAAGAATAACCTAAAGGAAAACTGACTAGTGCATACATATGTTACACAGGTTATGAATGTTGTTCAGTGCAGCAATACAGGCAATATACCTGTCCTGCCATGGGAAGAGGAGTTCCTGCCTCCTGAAGTATCCTTTCACTTTGTCCTTCCATCCTCTGTACTATAAGGAAAACAATGAAGAATTTAACACTTTGATGTACTGTGTGAACCTGTCCATCTGTGTTATTTTTAATATTTCTTGTGCTTGAAACTCTGCTGTTTATTGTAAATAGAGATTATTTTCATGTTCTTTCATTATTTATTATTATATTTATTATCATTTATTATTAAATATAATTCAACTTTTAATTGTGGCTGGTCCTTTAGAGAATATGTTAACCTTTGAGAGTACTTATATCAACTGGTGACACTGTGGCCACTCCTGAAAGCCTGGCTGTTTGGTCAACATTACCATTTGTATTAGTATTAATTTCACTCAGCATAATTGGATACTCTTGCAAGAGCCTTAGTGTAGCTGGCTTTGGGGTGTCTGGTGGCAGTGTAACTACCTTATATTGTGGGCAGAAGGGGGTATAACTAGTAAATCTGTGCCAGCCTTTCCCAGGTATGTGTGTGTGTGTGTGTGTGTGTGTGTGTGTGTGTGTGTGTGTGTGTGTGTGTGTGTGTGTGTGTGTGTGTTTGTGCACGTGTGTGTGTGTGTGTGAAAATCAAATTTCAACATGTATGAAACCCCAACCCTGGGTTGAGTATGTTCCCTGTGTGCTCCTAAGGGAAATTGTACTTGATGCAGAGAGCTGCATCTGGAAATACTGGGTGTATCCATTTTTGTTCCAAGTGAACATGCCTTTCCAGTGCTAGTGGTCAGGATTCAGGCTCCTTGATTACTGGCCTCGAGGGGGGCATCACATATTGATGAGCAGTGGTGTGGATATTAATTGAACTTTTGTAGCCTGTAAGCAGTTGTCACTATAGGTGTGTCCTCTCAGCAGCCACAGGGTAAACATTCAGAGTTTCATTTCACAACAGGTTTATTTATTTTTTGTTAGTTTAGTCAGGGAAAGTGGGCAAATATGTCAGCAGAGGATTATGGCAAGCTGACAAAGAACCAGTTGGCCAAGATGTGTGAAGCCAAAGGACTGGTGCATGCCAATCTAAGCAGTCTGGTGATGGGAATTTGCAGCCTTCAGAAAAAGGACAGTTCACCTTTCCCTCAGAGGACTTAAAAATCCATCTAGAGTTAAAGGAGGTAATGGAGGAGGGGGATAACTGAATCCCAGAAGCAGCAAAGGTCAGTACATTTCTTCCACATTTTACAGAGGATGATAATTTTGATAGGTTTATTAATATATTTGAAAGGGTATGAAAACAGTATAATATTTACCAAGGGTTCTGGGTATGGTTCCTGACCCCCTTACTCCATGGTAAAGCTGTAACTGCTTTTTCTAAATTGCCTGATACTGATTGTTTAAACTATGAAAAAGTTAAGAAATGTTTACCTGAATGTTGTAAGTTAACACCTGAAACTTGCAGAAAAAAGTTTCATGAGCATAAACGCAAGGCAGATGAAAGTTTGTGTAATTATACTGATGAGTTAAGCACTTATTTTCATAGGTAGGTGAGTGGGTCTCAGGTCACCACTTTTGAAGGGCTGGCAGACCTTTTGGTGAGCGAACAAGCCCTTAGCAGTTTCTCTGAGGACATGAGAAACTGGTTGGCAGACCAAGAGTGTAACTCTGCAGATGAACTGGGGAAAAAGGAAGATCTCTACTTAGCAAGCAGGGTATTACTGCACAGGAAAGTGATACCCGGTGCTGCACATAGATATAAGGGAACCCATGGTGAGCAGTCTAAACCACTCTGACAGAGTTCACTAGTAACTGGGGAAGCCACTAGTTCAGGTAGATGGACAGGATCAAGGGTTAAATGCAACCAGTG
Organism: Protopterus annectens; assembly: GCF_019279795.1. Lineage (NCBI taxonomy): Eukaryota > Metazoa > Chordata > Ceratodontiformes > Protopteridae > Protopterus > Protopterus annectens. The sequence goes on along the minus strand of NC_056728.1, from coordinate 751,186,702 downwards.
GGACCATGTATCATATAAATATACATGGAGGCAAGGTGGGGAACAAAAGGTGGGGGAGCCGGCAAGTAGGAATAACAGTAGGACAGTGGTAAGCCTTCTGGAGATAACAGGGGTTCCGAATTATCATCAGAATTTATATCCGATCTTAGTGAATGGAAAATAGGCCACTGCTAAGACAGACACAGCATCTGACATAACTATTGTGAAGCCGGCAGTAATTAAAGAGGAGTAGAACTTGCTTGAGTAGTCCACATCAGTCAGAGCTTTAGGAAGGACCGCTTTCCAAATGTCTTTGGGCAGGGGTCACCTTGACTGGGAGGGTGGAAAAGGAAGCAAGCAAGTAGGTGTGTTTGAGGATATCCCTGCAGATGACTTGATAACGAATGATTATGATAATGCAGTACCTTGTGTGCATGCAATTACATGCATTTAGGCTTGGAGATAGACATGTGGGTCTGGTAGCCTGGGGAAGACCCAGACAGACCTCACACCTGAAGTCAAGGCTGGTAAAGTGGCTATTTCAGGGAGGGGGCTACCCTGTAGCAGTGACCCTACCAGAAGGTGAGGCACAGCTGCTGGCAGGTACTGATATTCCGTTGGGCAGACTAACTACAAGTGAAGAGGTGAATGGTAGTACCCAGGCTGACAGTGAGGTACTGCTGTCAGAGGATACCAGACTTCCTGTGGAAGGGAGCTGGGGAGAGTTAGAAAGATAGCACTGAGACAAGCTCAGCTCTTGGATCCTACACTGAGAGGATTGAGGGGGGTAGCTAGGGAGGCACCTGATTCTCAAGGAAAAGGGGAGTCTGTATAAGTCTGTATACTGGAACAAAGGGTTACTTTATAGTGAGTAGACCCCTGAGGGAGGGCTAGAGGGGGAGGTAATACATCAGTTGGTAGTGCCTAGAGCCTACTTTCTAGCACTTCTAGCTGTTGCCCATGAAATTCCTTTTGCAGATCATATGAGCATAAGGCATACCAAGATACGTGTTATGCAGAACTTTTACTAGCCTGGGATTGTAAGGGATGTAACAGGGTACTGCAGGACCTGTGTGCAGTGCCCAAAAGTAGGTAAGGCAGGAGACAAGGTCTAAGCTCCTTTGATGCCTTTGCCTGTGATTGAGGAGCCATTTCAGAGGGTAGCTATGGATATTGGCAGGCCTCTGAATACCCCAAGTTCCACAAGGAAGAAGTATATCCTAGTGGTAGTAGATTATGCTACTAGATACCCTGAGGTGGTAGCTCTGTCCTCCATCAAGGCAGAGAAGGCGGCAAATGCAGGGTAGATTTCCTGAGAGAAATACTGACTGACGGAAGTGCAAGTTTCATATCAGACCTGCTGGCTTGTCTGTGAAAGTGCTGTGAGGTGAGGCACCTAAAAACCACCCCCTACCATCCCCAGACTAATGATCTTGTGGAGAGGTTGGCATTTGCAGACCAGGATAAGAGAGCGTGGGACAAATATTTGCCCCATGCTGTTTGCATACAGAGAGGTACCCCAGGAATCCACCATTTTTCACCCTTTGAGCTCCTGTATGGGCATAGGATGAGGGGGCCTTTTGATTTGATTTGCAATGAGTGGGAGGGTTTGTGTGAATCCCACAAGAAGTTTGTTGTGGCACATGTCCTGAAACTCAGGACAAGGCTTAGGGAGCTCATGGACCTGGCCCAGGAGAACCTGTCAGGAGCCCAACAGCAGGAAAAAAGGTCTTGTATTATAGGAATGCTCGAGCCTGAGATTATGCTGTGGGACAGTAGGTTATGGTTCTCATTTCTGTCAGACACAATAAGCTACAGACAGCTTGGGAGGGACCCTTCAAAGTGGTAAGGAAGGTCAGTGATGTTAACATGGTAGAACTGCTAGGGAGGAGGCAGGGGCCAAAAATGTACCATGTTAACACGATGAATCCTTACCATGATAGGGAGGCCCTGGTGCTAAGTATTTGCAGTAGGAGGCAGGAGGAGCCTTAGGGGGATCTATGGGTACAGTGAGACAGCCAGCAAAATGACAAGTTACTACGGTGGAGCCTAGTGTTGCAGGCATATTATATGACAGTGCAGCACTGTAGTGGGGTCAGCAATGCTAAGGCAGATGGGATCTCAAGACAGGGTATGGATTAATGTATTCCCAGATAGGCTCATTCCTCTCAAGCAACATTTCTCAAGGATCACTTGAAAAACTAACTTAAGTCTTCTAAGGGGGTAGATGTCATGATGTGAGGTATTTACAGCTATGCCAGGAGAAGTAGGGCAATGGATGTGTAACATATGCCAGCACAGCTAGCTGGAATTTTGTAAAGAATTATATGTTATTTGTATATCAAACTGATTTCTACAGATGCTTCTGTCGAAAATGTATTTGTAAAGCTGCTTGTGTTAAAAATGTACAAACAGTGTGCCATGCTGGATAAAAAAAGAAATATACATGCATTATTGTAACCTTCATAAATGTATGTGTTTTAACAAAGGATACGGGAAGAGAATAGGTTAATCTCAAACTTTGAGAATGTTCTGAAATTAAATTACTGGGCCTTGGCCATGAAGATGTCATTTTACAGTTTTCAATGCAGCCAGAGGCAAAAGTCTGTATTAGGAACCTTCCTGCATTGTCATTGGAGTAAACTAATTGCTACTTTGAAAGAGTAGAGGTTTGAAAATATTTTCTGACTTCCAGGAGCTGCAGCAGATCTTAGCAAGGCTCTGTGTGTATTATTGACACATAGGTGCTGTGCTACATCCTGGCAGTTTCTAGCAAGGGGGGGGGTGCATGGGAACCAGAAGTCAGATGACCAGATGTATGTGATGTCATTCTGTAATCTATCACTAGAAATAATATTTAATACTAGATGAAACTGAAGTCTCAGAGCAATCTGTTTTTGTAACCTGACAAGGAAGAACCCCTCACCTACTTCATCTTGCTTTGCTCTAGTAAGTAGGGAATAATAATTCTTTAGATCAGTCAGGAAAATATAGTGAGATTAGTTAAGTATTGTTTTTCTGTAACTGTGTGAACCTGTCCACCTGTGTTACTTTTAATCTTTCCTATGACTGAAACTTTGATGTTTATTGTAAATAGATATTTACTATTTTCATTTTCTTTTATTATTAAATATATTTAAACTTTTCATTGTGGCTGGTTCTTCAGAGAATATTTTAACCTTTGAGAGCACTTATATCTGTTGGTGACACTGTGGCCACTCCTGAAAGCGTGGCTATGTGGTCAACATTATCATTTGTATTAATTTCAGTGAGTATAATTGGGTACCCTTGCAAGTGCCTTAGAATAGCTGGCTTTGGGGTGTGTGGTGGTAGTGTAACTACCTTATAGTTTGGGCAGAAGGGGTATAGCTGGTAAATATGTGCCAACCTTTCCCAGGTGTGTGTGTGTGTGTGTGTGTGTGTGTGTGTGTGTGTGTGTGTGTGTGTGTGTGTGTGTGTGTGTATGAATCTCAAAGGGTGCATGTGTGTCAGCTACTTTTAGCAGGGACACAAAGCACTGATTTCATAGACAGAGTGCTGGAGGGCTTGGCTAGGACACTTCAGCTTGAAGACTTAACTTTACAGCTGTGCTAGTGGTGAGTCTTACTGGACACCTTGGGAGAGACAGTGAGAGAAACCTTGACCCTGGGCTGAGTGTGTTCCCTATGTGCTCTTTAGGGAAATTGTGCTTGATGCAGAGATCTGCATCTACAAATACTGGGTGCATCCATTTTTGCTCCAAGTGATCATCCCTGTCCAGTGCCAGTGGTGAGGATTCAGGTTCCTTGAGTGCTGGCCCAGAGTGGGGATGTCACATATATGTCTATCATAAGGTTTATATTAGAAGTATAGAAGTAGGTTGTGAGCAGTGTCACAAACTATATATATGTCTGGGACCATACTTCTCAAGTGTTCAAATTCTTACCTCATATTTTATGTGTACTCCTCATAATATTTGTGGTTTTCTGGCAAATCATTGAGATGATCTGATGACTGATGTCACTAAATAATGACATACACTTGAGTTTCAGACTTCAAATCCTTCAAAAATGTATTCTACTACAAACTCTGCTACTCCAGTATCTTTCTAAGTTTATAAGAGCAACATTTAAAATCTGTCCCTATTTTTGGTCTTTGTCCCCCCATTTTTTCAGGCTTTGTCTAGATTATTTGCTCTATGAGGTTCAGAGGTATGCCTGGGAGATGTTACTAAAACTATTCAGGTATTGGTGAAAACAGGTTGGGAGCATAGGATTCTGACTGAAGAGAAATCATTTGATGATATGGTAAGCTGAAGAGCTGAATAAAGTGTTACAACATGGTTATGTTGTGTAGACTCATAGTGCTAAAGATTTCACAGATGCCATACTCAGTCATATAGTGCTCAGTGTCAAGACAGGCAGGGATGTACAGGATAGTGCAGCCTACGCTGACAGTGTGGTATGTTATGGTAGAGATGCAGAGACAGCTGTAATAAATACCTGTGTTTATATAATCACTAACATCTAAGCCACAAAATCCCATAATAAAAAGCAGTATCACCATCTGTGAATCAGGACCTTATTGCACTATAGCAATGGATTTTAAAACAGACAACACAGGCATGCAAAGGAAAGACAGTACACTTGGTAATGTAAACTTGCACATGAAGGATGGTAGCAACAGGGACAAAGGGGAACAAGCTATAAGTGGGTCTGTCAACACACTGCACAGTGCAACATAATGACCCTCGGTGTGACATTTTATGGGAGAGACCCTGGTTAGCAGTGCATTATAAGTATTCATTATGCTGATACATTAAGGAGTGACATGATAAAAAGTCTGTATTTGTATTATGCAGGAAAGTGAGGGAAGGAAGCACATCACAACATGGGGCAGGCAAGTGAGCACCTTATAGGGCTGTGTGCAGTGTACAGTCATTATGAGACAAGCACAGCTAGCAAAGCATACATACACACTAATCGATATGCCCATACTACTGGAGTACATGAATTGTTATAGGCCCATAAGAGAGTGAGAGAAACAACAACTGTTATAGTTCACCACTCAATAAATCAAAGTGTTACTGCAGGCCCTCTACACACATAAAACATACATCTTGGCAAAAGATAAAGCAGACACGATTTTGGGGGGCAGGTACAGGACTGAAATACCTGGGGCAATGTCAGGCTAAAGGAAACTGAATTCTTTTTTTTCTCTTCTTTCTTGTTCTTCTATGATTGGTGTGGTTAAGGATGCAATGCTTTTGTCTTTGTGAATGCAAAACTTCATTAATGCATTGTCTCAAATACAAGAAGCTTTCTTTTCAATCATATGACACAGACTTAAATGTCAATTCTGCTCTTGGATAACAAATGACACCATAACCCTTATGAAACAAAGAGAAGGGGCATGAAGACAGTGGAAACAAAACCCATAAAATGAAACTTTTCACCTCACTTTCTTTGCATTCAATGAAAATCTAGAACTGCAAATAATTCCACTAAAACAATTTACATAAGAAAAAGACAAGAAGCCTTCTCATCATCTTCTAAATATTTTAGAAAAAAAATAAAAATAGCAAACTGGACAGATCACAGATATAAAGTACATATCTTAAAACCCAACCTCTGGGGGCAAAAGAAGCTACATTTACTTTTTTATAACAAAAGACTTACTAGAAACTATTACTATTTGTGAGAGCTCATTTTCTTCCCAAATTCCTCTCAGTCCATCCATGTATAATTCCTTTTTCCTATTTTTGCACATGGGGACAAGGTTTCACTTCAAAGGTGACAGCCGTTGACAGACAAGGTTCACACTGTTGGGTGGCTAGGCTTGCCATTGTTGTTCTTCCATACCACACCCCCACACACAATTTATAGTGTCCAGTCCACCTACTGTATGTCTTTGGAGTGTGGGAGGGAACCATGGTATCTGGAGAAAACCCATGCAAACAAACGGAGGACATGCAGACTCTACATAGAAGGCACCCAAGCTGGGACTCAAACCAGAGAACTTCTTACTGTCAGGCAACAACACTAACTGCTGCTCCATTGTGCCACCCTCTCAAGTAATCCCAAATCCCTCCCAAGTTAACATTTAATGTTGACACCTCTACAGCTCTATCCACTACCTGCCCTGCATTCCACTTTATACAGGTTACTGCCAAAGAAATTCAAGCTCAGTTGTTAAAGCTAAATACCACTCAGGGACAACAGTTAACAAACTGCCCTGCCTTCCTTAAAATGGGAGCATCTTCTATTGCCAAACCTCTTAGTCATATCAACAACCTATCCCTTATCACCTTCTCATTTCCATAATTCTTCAAGCACTCAGTTATAATAACAACAAAACACCACAGATGGCACACCAGATGATAAATTATTTAGCACTTTTGTCCCTAATCAATGGACTTCACTTGGTTATTATCCCATTACCCAAAGCAAGTACACCAAAATATTGCAAAGACTACATGCATGCACCCACTAACAAAAACATTTGAAAAAAAACTCTTTATTTCACTATATAAATAGCTACGGATGTCTTTTTGGCAAACAGCACTATGGCTGTACTTCATTCTGCCACCATCTCAATTTACTACAATCTAAACAACGGCTTACTTGCTGCCAACCTCTTTGTAGAAGCATTTAAAACTATAAATCATACCCTTCTACTCAACAAATTACACAAAAGCAATTTCAGACTACACACTGTTCAGTGGTTCAAAAGTTATCTGGAAAACAGAACTTTCCTGGTAAACATAAGCAATATTCTCTCTGATATAGGTGTACTGAATATTGGAATCCCCATGGATCAGTTATTGCCCCCTTACTGTTCTCATTATTTAGAAATTACTTAACTTATCACCTATGACTTACCTTATGATGGCGTAGTGGAACAGCGGATGGTGCAGTGGCACAGTGGTTGCTCTGTCACCTCCCAGCAAGAGGCTCTCTGGTTCAATTCTTAGCTGGGGTGCCCTCTGTGGGAAGTCTGCATGTCCTCCTTGTGTCTGTGTGGGTTTCCTCAGGGTGTTCTGGTTTCCTCCCACATTACAAAGACATGCATCTGGAGCATTTCTCCCCAGGCCCCGGGGGGGGGGGGTGGCTTTGTTCCAAGTCAGACTTTCCCAGTAAGCAAATGTAAAATAAAATACTTCTTATCAACATGATACTGTATGCAGATGATCTACTAATTTTATCAGCAAATAAAACTCTTTTCTGGGCTTCATTTCACATTACAGGGCAATATCACATATCTACACGATTGGCTAAATTACAATAGATTCATAAATTAGTCCTTAAAAGTCTAGAATTATGCTATTTATTTGCTACCAATCAAAACTGATTAAATGTTTCTTTAAAGATAGTAAGGGATAAATCAGTACCTAATATTACACAGCAAAATACTTGCTACCTTAACATTCCAAAGGCATACCAATAAGCAAAACACTTTCATGACTAAAAACTTTCTATACAATTTCACACCTATTATTCCCAAATGCACAAAAGTCTGTAGCTAGAAATATCATTCCAAAATTTAATATGACCTACCTTTATTAAAACTTCACACTAGCACTAACATACAAAAATATGGGTTTTAGAAAAGAAAACTGTTATTTTCTACTTAGAGACAGAATGCCTGTCTAGGACTGTGATCTTTTAAATAGTTTTTATTGGTTAGCAGTTACTAGTTAAGCTACTATGCTATTCAGTTCTCAGTTGTTCAAAATTATCATGGTAGTTTAATGCCTCCCATTACAATCAATCTTACAAACCATAATATTTATTGAGAGGAAATCTGGCGATGACATTACTTAAATGAGACCACATTTTGGCACTACCATAGGGAAAAGGGCCTTCATTAAAGTCGTGCGGTCAGCGTGGAATCAGCTACCCAGAGACATGCATTCTCAAATAACACTGGATTGCTTCAAGGTTAAATTGAAGGAGTGTCTATTAAATGAACTTGCCTGCAACTGCTTTTGTAACACTGGAATGAATGTAGTTGCTGTAGGCTTGTAGATTTAATGTAACTGGAATATTTACAATTAGTACATATAGATATCACTCTGCAAAGAGAATTACACTCTTTAGATACTGTAAACTTTGTACATATTTCCACATTACTTGAAATATTGTGAATGTTGTTGTCCTTACTTGCCATCTCTTTCCCATATGCATTTACTTATGAAGTGCATGTTTGTTACTGTATAATGCATTACAACTTTTGTTAGTTTTTTAATTGTATTATGTCTTCTATTCCTCTGAGGCTTAAGTTGTGGCTGAAAAAAGGGTCAGTTGATCAGTCCAGTTACTCAGTTCACAAATTTCAAATAAAAGAACAAGGAATGTCTTTAAGTGTATTGCATCAACAGGCTTGCTGCTTCTTTTGTGAATCTTTTTAAAGTATAACTGCTGTAATCGCTGAATTAATGGTATGCATATCAATAAGCCACAATGGGGTTGATTCAAGGGGAGGAAGCAGATTGCATGTGTATTGGCAATTCCTATTGCTGCAGAAGAACTGATCTAACTACTTGTTTTCTCCAGGTCCACTTTGGAGACGGGAAATGTATATAACTACGGGCTATGCTAGAACTGAAGGAAGTGATGAGGATGTTGTCTTGTTTGTGGTGGACCCATCTGTGATTACTAATTATTGATTTAACTAATTTATGGCAGTTATCCTTGCAGTAAGATGCAGCCGAGGAACATTTTATCTGAACCATATTTTTTCTGTATGCATTGTGTTTATTTTCTTGCCTTTTATTTTATTTTTCTCTGTACATTTTAATCAGCATTCCGCCTGTTTTTTTATTGTTTAAGGAAAGTTCATTTATTAAACTTTAAAGTGTTTTGGTCATGTTTGTAAGTACTTTTGCTTTACAATTAATTTCATTTCTGGTTGTACTCCTCGTCATAGGATTGAACATGATTTTGCAAAAAAAATAAAGATTATAGTGTGCTGTCAGATTTCTAAATTTCACTGTTTGCTCAATATTTACTCCCACAAAATGATGTTAAGTTCTGAGCAATGATGTACATACAACTGCAAAGCACTGTAGGTAATACGAGCACCTTATTTCTATAGTTAAGCTGCTTCTTATTTATGTTGTGATCTCACTACTCATCATCATGTGTTCATTTTCAGTGTGAGGTGTCCATCTGCAAGACTTAGTTGACAATGTGTCTTTCCAGGAAGTAGGAGACTGCTTCTGATTTATATAACATGGAAATAAAGTATTCTATACATTAATTTAGGTAGTAATGGATAATTTAGGTAGTATGGGTTCACCCTTTCATGATGCTTTGTAGATATTTTCAGCTATGAGAAGAATAGTTAGGGCAGCTGTCCTTAAAAAATAAAACGCAAAAAAAAAACACAATGTTTGCTGTAAAGCCTCTGTAATTTGATATTATGGCAATGAAGTTATACTTATCTCCAAAGATTTCTTTCTTAAACTTGGTTTTGAACATGACCAATATACTTTAAGGTCTTGCGGCTGACATTCATTATTTATTTACTATATTTGTGCACCAATATTTATCTGTGAAGAGGGTAAGTACTGTTTACTCTGTTGGTTAATAATCTGTGTGACACGTCTCTCATTAGACTGTTTAGGCCTACTGATACTAAGTAAATTTATTAAGATGTACGGTGTCATATTTGGCTTAATATAAGAAAAGCGTGTAACTGGAAGTCTTTGGATATTCTAGTGAGGTGGCAGTATTAGTGTGCTATGAAGAAGTTGTGGGGAATTGAAGAATTCTGACAGCTTTCCTTGGAAATTAAATGTGTATGTATGTGAAAATAATAATTTGAGTGAAAGTCAATTACCATGGTTAAAGGGGCACTGGAAGACATTGGTTAACAGAGTGGTGAGAAAGAGGCATGGGGGTATTTGGCCAAAGACTCATCTCTGAAGTTGCCTTTATATGTTCCCAGTGTGGGTGTGGATGTTGGAAGCCTATAACCAGGACAACAGTGCATATTCCTTTTATGCTCTTGAGGCCAGGTTGCATTTTGTAAGTTAATGATTTAGTAGACTTGTGTGCACTTTCTTGTTATTGTTTCACCATTGGTTGGCAGTGATAGAATTCAAACCTCACTTGCACCAGCCATCATTCTGCTAAGAGACAACTACCCTGTAAATATTGTAAATATTTCCACATTGCTTGAAATGTTGTGAACATCGTTATTTCTTTCTACCCCTTTCCTATGTATTTTTACTTTGGATATGTTATTGTGGGTGGCCACGGTGGTGCAGTGGTTAGCATTGTCGCCTCACAGCAAGAGGTTTTGGCACTACCATAGGGAAAAGAGCCTTCATTAAAGTCATGCGGTCAGCGTGGAATCAGCTACCCAGAGACATGCATTCTCAAATAACACTGGATTGCTTCAAGGTTAAATTGAAGGAGTGTCTATTAAATGAACTTGCCTGTAACTGCTTTTGTAACACTGGAATGAATGTAGTTGCTGTAGGCTTGTAGATTTAATGTAACTGGAATATTTACAAGTAGTACATATAGATATCAATCTGCAAAGAGAATTACACTCTTTAGATACTGTAAACTTTGTACATATTTCCACATTACTTGAAATATTGTGAATGTTGTTGTCCTTACTTGCCATCTCTTTCCCATATGCATTTACTTATGAAGTGCATGTTTGTTACTGTATAATGCATTACCACTTTTGTTAGTTTTTTAATTGTATTATGTCTTCTATTCCTCTGAGGCTTACGTTGTGGCTGAAAAAAGGGTCAGTTGATCAGTCTAGTTACTCAGTTCACAAATTTCAAATAAAAGAACAAGGAATGTCTTTAAGTGTATTGCATCAACAGGCTTGCTGCTTCTTTTGTGAATTTTTTTAAAGTATAATTGCTGTAATATCTGAATTAATGGGATGCGTATCAATAAGCCACAATGGGGTTGATTCAAGGGGAGGAATCAGATTGCATGTGTATTGGCAATTCCTATTGCTGCAGAAGAACTGATCTAACTACTTGTTTTCTCCAGGTCCGCTTTGGAGACGGGAAATGTATATAACTACGGGCTATGCTAGAGCTGAAGGAAGTGATGAGGATGTTGTCTTGTTTGTGGTGGACCCATCTGTGATTACTAATTATTGATTTAACTAATTTATGGCAGTTATCCTTTGCAGTAAGATGCAGCCGAGGAACTTATTTATCTGAACCATATTTTTTCTGTATGCATTGTGTTTATTTTATTGCATTTTATTTTATTTTTCTCTGTATATTTTAATCAGCATTTTGCCTGGTTTTTTATTGTTTAAGGAAGGTTCATTTATTAAACTTTAAAGTGTATTGGTCATGTTTGTAAGTACTTTTGCTTTACAATTAATTTCATTTCTTGTTGTACTCCTCGTCATAGTATTGAACATGATTTTGCAAAAAAATAAAGATTATAGTGTGCTGTCAGATTTCCAAATTTCACTGTTTGCTCAATATTTACTCCCACAAAATGATGTTAAGTTCTGAGCAATGATGTACATACAACTGCAAAGCACTGTAGATAATATGAGCACCTTATTTCTATAGTTAAGCTGCTTCTTATTTATGTTGTGGTCTCACTACTCATCATCATGTGTTCGTTTTCAGTGTGAGGTGTCCATCTGCAAGACCTAGTTGACAATGTGTCTTTCCAGGAAGTAGGAGGCTGCTTCTGATTTATATAACATGGAAATAAAGTATTCTATACATTAATTTAGGTAGTAATGGGTAATTTAGGTAGTATGGGTTCACCCTTTCATGATGCTTTCTAGATATTTTCAGCTATGAGAATAGTTAGGGCAGCTGTCCTTAAAAATTTAAATGCAAAAAAAACACAATGTTTGCTGTAAAGCCTCTGTAATTTGATATTATGGCAATGAAGTTATACCTCTCCAAAGATTTCTTTCTTAAACTTGGTTTTGAACATGACCAATATACTTTAAGGTCTTGCGGCTGACATTCATTAGTTAGTTACTATATTTGTGCACCAATATTTATCTGAGAAGAGGGTAAGTACTGTTTACTCTCTTGGTTAATAATCTGTGTGACACATCTCTCAGTAGACTGTTTAGGCCTACTGATACCAAGTAAATTTATTAAGATGTACGATGTCATATTTGGCTTAATATAAGAATAGCGTCTAACTGGAAGTCTTTGGATATTCTAGTGAGGTGGCAGTATTAGTGTGCTATGAAGAAGTTGTGGGGAATTGAAGAATTCTGACAGTTTTCCTTGGAAATTAAATGTGTATGTATGTGAAAATAATAATTTGAGTGAAAGGCAATTACCATGGTTAAAGGGGCGCTGGAAGACATTGGTTAACAGAGTGGTGAGAAAGAGGCATGGGGGTATTTGGCCAAAGACTCATCTCTGAAGCGGCCTTTATATGTTCCCAGTGTGGGTGTGGATGTTGGAAGCCTATAACCAGGACAACAGTGCATATTCCTTTTATGCTCTTGAGTCCAGGTTGCATTTTGTGAGTTAATGATTGTAGTGGACTTGTGTACACTTTCTTGCTATTGTTTCACCGTTGGTTGGCAGTGATAGAATTCAAACCTCACTTGCACCAGCCATCACTCTGCTAAGAGACATCTACCCTGTAAATATTGTAAATATTTCCACATTGCTTGAAATGTTGTGAACATCGTTATTTCTTTCTACCCCTTTCCTATGTATTTTTACTTTGGATATGTTATTGTGGGCGACCACGGTGGTGCAGTGATTAGCATTGTCACCTCACAGCAAGACGTTCTCTGGTTCAATCCTCAGCTGCGATGCCTTCTGTGCGGAGTCTGCATGTCCTCCCTGTGGTCGCGTGGGTTTCCTCCGGGTGCTCCGGTTTCCTCCCACATCCCAAAGACATGCTGCAGGTGGATTGAACACTCTAAATTGGCCATAAGTGTGAGTGCGTGTGTGTTCCTTCTGTGGAAGGTTGGGCTAGCAACTCGACACTGTAAAACTCCACTGCCAATCATGAGCGGACAGGTGATCCGCTGTGGCGACCCCTATCCGGGAAAATGCTGAAAGAAGAAGAAGAATATGCATGTTTGTTATTGTATGATGTATTATCACTTTTCCTGTTCGGGTGTCACTTTTAGTGTCAGTGGTAGCATTGTCCCATAATACTGAGAGCAGTGGTGCCATTGCCTCCCTTATGTCCCTATGTTGACCATTCGAGAGGATACTAAAACTGCTTTGTTACAGAAGGTGTGTTAACCTTCATAGCCAGAAAGCAAAATATAGAGAGGTGTGGTTGTGCACAGCTGTTTTTTATTTGTTAGTCACCTTAGTTTAGGAAAAGGCAAAAAATGAGTTCTCCTGACAGCCATGCTAAAATATTAGTGGTAAAGCTGTCAAAGAAATGCAAAACAAGAGGAATCCCACAAGCTAATATCTAAGAGGGAAGATGGTGGCAGTCTGTGTGCAATGTAGCAGGGAGAGAGTGTGCAGAACTGAATACTCAGGGACTTCCATTTCCATCATAAGAGGACTTTAAAATCCAACTAGAATTACAATGACTGGCACTTGAATGAATCATATTGAACTTGAAGCAGTGGACTGAATGCAGCAAGTGGAGGCAGAGGAGAGAAAAAAGCAATGTCAGCATGAAAAGAAGACAATCATCTCTTGACAGAGACATGAGAAATGGGGGATGGGGAAAATCACATCCAGGAAGCCATGCCAGTACAAAACATTTCCTCATTACAAATAGGGGAATGATTTGATTAGCTTTATAAGGGCCTTTAAGAAAGTTTGTATTTAGCAACGGGTGAAGCTTTTAACTCCCTTGTACGTAGGTAATACAATGCATGTAGTGTCTCTTAGTGATACCAATTGCTTAAAGGAAGCCAAAGTTAAAGCATGTTTTCTTATTTGTCATCAATAGACACCAGGGCTGTACAGAAGGCAGTTGTAAACAGAAGGAAGGCAGATGAAAGTGTGACTGAATATATTGCATAAATCAGCACTTATTCTCGCTGATGAGGAAGTGGTTGTATGGACACCACATCTGAAATGCTTGCCGATCTTTTGTCCAAGGAACAAACACTTAGCACTATGCTTGAGGACATGAGGAGCTGGTTGACAAACTGGGAGTATTACACTGCTGAGGGTATGGGTTTTGGGATGGGGGAGACCTTTATTGAGCTAGCAGGATGCCACTGTGTAGGAGGGAGGACAGCCTAAGCCATCCCAACAGGTTACGCAGGACAAGGAGGACAGCATGGGGTTGGATACATGCCCAGGTTTTGGAGTTAGATGTTTCAGATGCAGTCAAATGGGCATGTGTGATCCTGTTGTCCACTAAGGCAAGGTAAAGAACAAAGGTCTCAAGAAGCATCAAGCAAGGCTAGCATTATGATAGTGGTAGTTTGTTTAGAGTTAATGGCTGTACCTAACTATCACAAAAGTCTGATTCCTATACTAGTAGAAGGGAAGGAAGCCATTGCCAAAAGGGATATGGTTTCAGACATATAATCAAACATGCAGTGGTCAGACAAGAGCGCTATTTGCCTGGGTAGTCTACTCTAGTTAGGGCCTTAGGTGGGAACCTTTCAGGTGTCTTTGAGCAGAGTCTGCCTGAACTGGGAAGAAGGACAAGGTAGCAAGCAGGTGGTTATGTCTGAGGACAGTTCTGCTGATGTCCTAACAGAGAATGACTTTGGCCATGCAGTAACTTGGGGGCTGGTATTGTGGCTACATCATAGGGGGTAGATGGTCAACAGCAGCAAATTAGGACTTGTGTCAGACCAGCTAAAGGGTACCAGACTTACCCTAAAGGTGAAACTTTTAGGGGACTGGTAAGCAATAGTAGCCAGCTAGAACTTGAGGCACCATTGGTAGACAGTACCAGTCTTACTTCGAAGGGGAGCTGGGAGAGTCACCAAAGATGAGCTGAGGCAGGCTCAGCTTTCAGACTCTACTTTATAAACCTTGATGGAGGTATCCAATTAGACTGTAGATACTCAAGTGCAGAAGGGGTCCATATGCTAGGACAAAGGATTGTTATCTAGAAAGTGGACTGCTGAAGAGGGTTACAGAAAGAAATAATAGAGCAGTTGGTACATCAGTTTGTGGTAAGGAAGGTCTACTGACTGGTACTTATGTTCATAGCCCAAGATATTCCTTTTGCAAGCTATATGGGCAGAAAACATACCAAAAATGGTTTATGCAGAATTCTTATTGGACTGTGATTGTGAAAGTTGTAACAAGGTACTACAAGACCTATGAATAGTGGCAGAAGGCTGGCAAGGATGGAGACAAAGCCAAGGTTGATTTGACGCCTTTGCCTGTAATTGAGAAATGATGGCAGATGGTAGCTATAAACACTATGGGACCTACAAGCACCCCAAGTATCACAGGCAAGAACTATATCCTGGTGATGGTGGATTATGGCACTCAGTATCCAGAAGCAGTCTTCCATTGAAGCAGGTTTTCAGCTTGTTAGGTTTTACTAGGGAAATACTGACAGACAGAGGTGTCAACTTTATGTTAGGCCTGCTAGCATGTTTATAGATTTTTTGTAAGGTAAAGTACCTAAATATTGCCCCTACCATCACCAAACAAATGGTCGATGAACAGGTTTAACTCTGCTCTAAAGTCCATTTTGAGAGCATTTGCAGACCATTCCACAATGGAGTGGGAAAAGTATCTCCATCTTGTCTTTGCACATAGGGAGGTGCCCCAAGAATAGACAGGGTTTTTACCCTGTGAGCTACTGAAAGGTCACAAGATAAGGGGGCTCCTGTATTTAATTTATAATGAGTTGGAGGGTGAGTGTGATTCTCACAAGGAGTCTTCTGTGGAATATGTCCTAAACCTTGGGTTAGGGATCTCATGGGAGTCCTCAGGAGCACATAGTACATGTACAGCAGCAGCAGAATGTATGGTATTAAAGGACAGCCACAGCTGGAAAGTATTCTGTACGGCATCAGGTGATGGTACTTATTTCTGTGAGACACATCATTTTTCAGGCAGCCTTGGAGGGCCCTTTCATCATTGTTAAAAAGGGAGTGATATCAGCTACATGGTGGATGTGTTAGGCAGGAGGCAGAAGCTCAAATTTGACCATATAAACATGATAAATCCCTATCATGGCAGAAAGGCCCTGGTATTTAGCATCTACAGTGAGTTGTAGGAGGAGCAAGAAGGGCATCTGGAGAGAGAGAGACCCCCTTATTACTGTTCAGTCTAACAAGTCTGTGGATGGGGTAGTCCTTTCCCCACAACAAACTCTTAACTTGATTCAGGAAATGCAAGTAATAGGTAGTGCAGGAATTTGGAGAGCTGTTTAATGGCAGGGTGGGGCATATTGACCTTTTGGAGCATGACACAGACATGTGACTACAGCAACCCATCAAGAAAGATCCTTACAAACTGCCTGAAAGAATTAGACAAACTTTGAAAAAGGAACTGAAAGCTCCAACAGGTCAATATGCAATCTGAGGGTCATGCTGCTCAATGCTAGAAATCTAAATCTCAAGATATCCTCACTTGAAACACTCCTCAAAATGGAGAACATCAACATTTGTGCTGTAACGGAGACCTGGTTTAAAGCAGCAGAAAGCACTCCTGCGCTACCAGGCTATAACTCATTCCACACCTTTCGGCCCCGAAACATGGACCAAAACTCCAAAGGTAGTAGTGTCTCCATATTCATAAAGAATATGCACACTTCCAGACTAGTAGCCCAGCATAACGCATCTGAGATACTTCAGGTATAACTCATTCCACACCTTTCGGCCCCGAAACATGGACCAAAACTCCAAAGGTAGTAGTGTCTCCATATTCATAAAGAATATGCACACTTCCAGACTAGTAGCCCAGCATAACGCATCTGAGATACTTCAGGTATAACTAACATTAGGTAAGTTGGCGATCCGGGTCATAGCCTGCTATAGGTCCCCAACCATGTCCCTAGACTCTCACTACATGTTCCTAAGCACTCTGGAATCTATCAAGGTCCAACCCAACACTTTCTTACTAGGAGACTTCAACTATCCCTCCATCAACTGGGAAAACTACTCAAGCACCAATACACTGCCCCAACGCTTCATGGAATTCATCAATTCCAATGCCCTGGAAAAGCTTATTCTGACCCCCATTAGAGGAAACAACATCCTTGACCTGGTTATTACTAACATGGGCAACCATTGGTCTACACCAATAGTCAATCCCTCCCTGGTCAGATCCGACTATAAATTAATCACCATGGAAATCCACATCTCACCCACACCCTCCACAAAGGTAACCACCATGAAAAACTTCTCTGAAGCTGACTTTGGACTCCTAAAACCAGAGGTGGCTAACTTCACGGCACCCATGCCAATGGAAAATAGCTGCATGACTGCCGAATCATACACCAGTGCACTGTATGAACATGTACATAAATGCATGGAACCAGCCATACCCAACAGAACCAAGGCACTCTCCTCCAAAAAAAAGGAAGCCAATCTGGTGGTCCCCTGCCATTAATAAACTGTACAACAGAAGGAAGAAACTGTTGCAGAAAAAGGTGAAGTCCCAAGACTGGAAAAACTCCCTTATTAGCCTCAATAAAAAGTTGAGATCCCTCATCAAATCCTCTAAAGCCAGCTATGAAGGCAGAATTGTGGCAGACACTAAAAACAATCACAAAGTCTTCTATAGCTATATCAAGAACCACCACGGCAATACCCAAATTTGCTCTGAGTTACTGCACAATGGTACCACCTATACTGAGCCAACAGATATTGCCAACATACTGGCCGACAGATTCAGTGCCAGCTTTACCCCCCCCCAAAGAACCAATCTCAATACCAGAAGAATGCCAAGCACCCTGCATTACTGCAGCACAGGTTAAAACTGCATGGTCTAAGGCCAAGAATACAGCTTTCATGGGACCCAACAATATCCCTGGCTGTGTTCTACATGAACTACAAAGCAAACTGGCACCACATCTGTGTGCCCTGTTCAGTCACAGTCTCACCTCAGGCTTTGTCCCCACCGAATGGTGCACTGCTTCAGTCATCCCTCTCCATAAAGGGGGAGTGACTACAGACCCTGGGAATTATCGCCCCATTAGTCTGATGAGTGTGATATGTAAAGCTATGGAGCACATCATCATGGACCTGATTAGCAAATATATAGGAAATCTCCAGACTCCAGACCCCACAATTTGGCTTTGTGAAAAGGAGATCATGAATGCTCCACCTGGTTGACTTCTTTGAGTCAGTCACCAGGGCTGTGGATGAAAGTAAAGCAGTGCATACAGCCTACCTCAATCTGGCCAAAGCCTTTGATACCATTCCTCACTCAGGAATTATTGATAAACTCACCAAAGTAGATATCAACCCCTATATCACTAGGTGGGTTACGAATTGACTCACAGATAGAACAAACAGTGCAAAAGTAGAGGACTCCAAGTCAGACTGCCAACCAGTCATGAGTGGAGTCCCACAGGGATCAGTCCTGGGTCTTCTCCTGTTTGGCATCTACTTCTCAGAAGTCCAGGCCAACACAAAGGAACTCTGGCTGACCAAGTTCACAGACAACTGCAAGCTGGGAGCCATTATTAACTCCCCAAGTGATACAGACATCCTACAGAAAGGCCTCACTGAGATGAATGACCGGTGTCGAAACCATTGCCTTAAGCTTAACGCCAAAAAATATGTCATCATCTCCTTTGGTAAAAACTCAGTTCCCACTAATTACCACATCGATGGGAGCCCACTGAACACTGAAGGCGTTATAAGAGATCTGGGGATGCAGATTGACAGCAGCCTCTCCTTTCACCACCACATTGCCACTGCGGTCAGGTTGACAGCAGCCTCTCCTTTGACCACCACATTGCCACTGTGGTCAGAAAGTCCTTCTATGTGGCACACCTCATTACCAAGGGTTTTGCATCCAGGAAGAAAGAGGTCATCATCTCTCGCTTTTCTTTCCTCATTAGACCAGTCATCGAGTATAATGCCTCATTCGGCATGTACCTCACTAGACACCTGCAACAGCTGGAAAGGCCATAGAAGTACCTCATGAAGAGGACCCTAGGCATTAAACACATGTCCTACATGGACAGACTCAAAAGACTCCAGCTATTCTCTGTCTCATATCACCTACTTAGAGGTGATCTCTGATTGACTTACAAAGCTTGTCTGACCCAGCTCTGTTAGAAATCCTACATATAAAGAAATCCCAATCCCTCCGCACCACATGCTCCAGAGACCTCAACCTCATTATCACAATCAACAGAACATGCTAGAGGGACAGGTTCCTCACCCAGAGACTGCCCATGCTCTGGAATAGACTTCCCATACATGTCAAGTAGAGCACCTCGCTGACCCTCTTCAAGAGAAATATTGATGAGTGGATGGGTACTAGAAAGTTCACCGAGGCACTTCTATGGGCTAGGCTTGTAAAGGCTCCAGGGCCATTAGACTAGTACACACCTATGAATCTATAAACCTATATGTTAATAGTAGGAGTAATCCAGGAGTCCAACAGCCCCAGAGACTCATGAGTGGTGCTAGTGCCACAGAAAGATGGTGACACCAAGTTCTATGTGGACTACAAGAAGTAGAGCAGTCACGCAGAAGCAAATGTTTTTGCTAAGTGTCTAAGTAACATTAACTTGACAAAAGGCTACACACAAGTACCCTTGACCCCTGCAGCCAAATTAAGTTCAGTGTTTCTTCTAGCCAGTCCTGATTATAGTCAATAATTTACTGTGTAGGTACAATGCTTCTAACTATAGAGTGGGGGGCTGTACTTAGCTAGGTTTTCTGAGAAGGAGACGTGCACCCTATTGTGTACTTAAGCCACAGACTTCAACCCAGGGAAGAGTCTTATGCAGGTGTAGAGATGAAGTGTCTGGGTATTGTCTAGGCTTTACAAAAGTAACCCTATCTTTATAGCATAAAGTTTACTGTATTTAAATAATAACCATTTGAAAAGGCCTGCTCACTGGAGCTACTTTTTTGACTTAAAAAAAGCCTTTGAATGTGTTAATCATAATATCCTACTTTTAATCTTAAAACAGTGGTGCCTTCCATCTAGGTGTGTGATTGATTTAGAAGCTACATGTGTAATAGAACATTCAATATTATCTCACACAGCACTCATACCAATTTACTACATACAAATGAAGGAGTTCTTCAAGGGTCAGTCCTTGGACCTCTTCTGTTCTCTCTTTTTATAATTAACTTCCCTTTGGATCTTTCAAACCTGGACTATACCCTTTATTCTGATTATATTGCTATAATTTCTGCATCCCTCACCACTCACCAAATTAAAAGAAACAACTTTAAAATGATTTTATGAACCTTCGGAATTGGACTCTTAGCAATGGTTTATGCGTCAGTCCAAACACCCACAGTTATGCTTTTCAGAACTAGTAAATGACTGGCAACAGCTTAAAGAATCACTATTCTTGATGCACATAATCAAACATTGCAAAACAAGTGTCAGTATAAACATTTTGGACTTCACATAGACCTTTTCTTTTCTTTCACATGAAGAGCTTCAGACACAGAAGGTCTCAGTATAACTTAAATCAGCCTGTATGATCTCTTCACCTTCTTACAAAACAAGTTAGGCAAGCTATTGCAATTGGTGTCCTACCTTCCAGATCTGAATACCATTTACCTACAATTTCTCCTCATAAATAAAAATAGGCACATAATTCATAGGGTTGAAAACAGTATCCTCACATTCATCCACCTTAACCCATTTAGTGTTTTTTACTGTTTGGCAGTCACTACAAGAGATAGGCTCTTAGCTGATGGAAGAGCATGCTACTTCATCAGTTCTCTACTGTATAAACTAATCCATTTTCATTATTGCATGTACTATAGTTCAGAAGCTCACAATACATTTAATGGAAACTGATGACTGTTGATAAGACCCCCTTACCTGTTGGCAATTGTTGAGAATGCATTACTCAAACTTGCTCCACCTACATGTACATTATACATTCACAGCAATGCCATTGCTTTGATAATCACGGGTAATTCTTCACCATCTAACCAACCGCTTCACCTAAATTATTGCAAGATTTAGTCCAAGTAAACTTGTTGCTGCTTTTATCCATCAAACATCTTTCCTATCTTACTATCACTCTCATCTCATTCCAACACCTTTTCTCAACTCTGCCTGATATCTAACACCTGAATCCTTTCACAATTCCACACTGCACTTCAAAACTACTAGCTACATCTCAATGCCCTTCCAACATATATTCAGTCCATGCCAAGCACAAAATACTATACCACACATATGGATACTTGCTTTAATGAACCCATTTCCAAAACAACACAGCTCCATCAAACTCTCAGACTACTGAATGATTTCTGTCCTTACCACCCTGGAAAAAGTCGTTAAAAAATAGTTCACACCCAGTTAATAACTTCATCTGTAACAAACAGTGCAGATTTTGGTATGGATTGAGCCCTATGAACCCCTACAGCCTTATGCACCCTAACTGATGATATCTTACTAGGAGCAGACAAAAGGCAATTCATAGAGGCTGACTTTATTGATCTGACAAAAGCTTCAGCCTTGTAGATTATAATATACTTCTATACCACCTGCTTCATATAGGTAATAACCTGGATGCCCTAAACTGGATCCAAAGGTATCAGTTTTATCGACACTTTTGTGTTACAACTCTCCTGTCTTTCCAGCAGCCAGTCTGAAGCAAGGTGCTCTACAATCATACATTCTTACTGCATTCATTTTCTCTATGCATATAAAAAACTGCCTCTGAATTGTCCTTAACTCACACTCTTACTGTGTTGATGACATGGTACTATAAATTTCTTACAGTTTTGCAAAAATAACTTCAGTGAGATTTCTTCTACCTGATTGTCGCTTTCTTGTTAGAACACGAATAAATGAGTCTTTGTGGGTACTGTTTAAGCAGCTTTATTTCATACAAACACATTACTACTGTTGACGATTGACTCTAACTTAAATACCTTATATACAACTAATGACTAAGATCTTACATGCTCACTCCTTAGCTCCTCCTTCAAAATGGCACTAGGGTTTTGCACGTGTGGAATATATAAACATGCATGTACAGCCTTGCATGCTTCTTAAAGATATAGCACACAGTTTTACACTCTGATCTACATCCTCCCTCTTTGAGAAATAGACCATACAATTGTTATGAGACTGTTTGACATGCAGAAATCACAGGTAGTCTATAGACATACATTATACAATATTAAACATATAGGTATGTATAATCATGTCCACATTGCTGCGTATTTCATACTCGGTTTAGACACTCTTCCATATCATGTGACATAAAACTAGGAATTAGATTTAGCAACTGGGACAGCTTGTGCAAAATGGTTGACCTGTGGAATGTTCGAATCAATTTCTGGAACAGAATCAGACTTTTGAACACATTCTGGTCTGGAAACAGTGTCTGACTCACTCTTGGGTTTAGAGTTTGCATCACAGATACAGTGTTGTGATTGCAATGATGATGATGGTTCTGGTACAGGAAGAAGTTGTCTATGATTCCTCCTATACTCCACTCCTTCGGAATTTACCAAGTAGGATCTTGGCTCTGCACAGATGCCTATAATCTGTCCTATTCAATCAGAACCTTTTGTTGTCTGGATTCATACCACCTCTCCTGCCCTCAATGGATGAAATAATCTGCTCGATCTGTCATAACTAGATTTCTGGTTATTACACTTTTTATACAATTGAGCCTTGACGGTTTTAATGTTCTTAGATTTCGGCTGCAACAGACTTGAAGAAATAGGTAGCGTAGTAATAGTTTGCCTGGAAAGTAGTCTTTGAGTAGGTGAGCCAAGAATATCATCATGGGGTATGTTTCTGAGATTAAACAAATTCAAGAATACATTGGTTTTGTCACACTGGCTTTTCAAGTAACTGGTTTGCACTCTGTACTGCTCATTCAGCTAGACCATTGGATTCAGGGTATTCAGGACTATTAGTGACATGTACAAATTCTCATTATTTTCCATATTTCTGAAGCAACTGGCTAGTAAATTGAGTACCATTGTCAGAAAAAAGTTTGTGTGGACTACCATGAACTGAGAAATGACATTTCAGCTTAGTAATAACAGCAGTTGAGGTTAGGTTTGATAGTAGATCAATCTAAAACCAATTTGAATAAGAGTCTACCAAAGCTAAGTAGTGTTTATTGTTCCACTCAGTTGCTAAAGTACACCAAGGTCATTCAGGAATTGGATTTAGCTGAAGCCCTTCTTTTTGCAAATGTGGTCTAGTACTATTGCATACTGAACAAGAAGAAAGAACTCTATCAATGTATTTTGATAATGAAGGCCAAAATATCAATTATCTTGTTCTTCTCTTAGTGGATGCAGATCCTGGGTGGCCACAATGCAAAATCTGAATATATTCTTGTTGTAAGAAAGCAGGAACAACAATTTTAGGACATTTGAAAATAATGCCATCTTCCATCAACAATTCATCTCTGTCAGGAAAATGCACTTGCACCTCAGCTAGATTGCTTTGACAGTCATCTGACATTAATATAATTATTAAGCTTCTGTGAAATTGGATCAGTCTGAGTATGATCTCTTAACTCATCAAGTCTAGTGGTGGAAAAAGTATGCACTGACATTACATCAAAGTCAAAAGTCTCTGCATCAAGCTGTTCTGTTGTATTTTTGGGAGATCTGGATAAAGTATCAGCCAGATAGAGCAATTTGCCTTTAGTGTAGACCAATTTGAAATTGTACTTTTGCAATTTGAGCATAATTCTTTGTAATCTTGCTGGAGCAGAATGCATAGGCTTCTTTAGAATAGCAACTAGAGGTTGATGATCAGTATAAATCTGAATAGCTGGGCCATAAATATAATCATGAAACTCGGAACATGCAAATACTATTGCCAAAAGTTCCTTCGCAATTTCAACATACTGCATCTCAGTTTGGGTTAGTGTTCTAGATGCATAGGCTACTGGTGTGCCCTCTTGAAGTATAACTGGGGTGTATATTACGTTATCGAACTTTTAAAAGTTCAAACGTCATATGGTCGAAGTCATGATCGAACTTTTAAAAGTTCGAAAAGCGAAAAAATAAAATAAAATAAACAACAGAAAAAACTTACCTGACCATTTTAAGCAGGGGGGCAAGCGTCCCTGCACCCCACACCCCTTGCTCTTTAAATATACCAACTCTGAGATCTCACTACAGTGCAGGAAAGGGAAATCTTCCCATTCCACACTGTATGGAGATCTCAGTTGAAATGTTCAGACTTTTCAAAGTTCGATCATATGGTGTCAACCATATGACGTTCCAACTTTTAAAAGTTCGATAACGTAATATGTACCCATATAACTGTGCCTAGGCCAAATTTTGAAGCATCACAGGAAAGAATAACTAGTTTGTTCACATCATAGTATCTTAATGTAGGTGGGGTGGCAATTTTCTGCTTAAGGTCTTCAAATGCCTTCTGGTGATGTTCCAACCATGACCATGCAACATTTTTGCATGTTAGCTCTCTTAAAGATGCTGCTAACTCACTGAAGTCTGGTATAAATTTGCTTAAATAATTGACTATGCCCAGAAAATGCTGTAAACTTTGTATATTGTCTGGTGATGACATTTCTAGAATAACTGCTTGCTTTGTTGGGTCTGGTCTCAAGCCTGTACTTGTAAACAAATGACCTATGTACGTAACTTCTGGAAGTCTGAATTTGCACTTCAGATTATTGATCTTTAAGTTCACTTCATGTACTCTGTCTATAACTTTCTTGAGGTTTCTGTCATGCTCTGCTTCACCATTTCCTACAACCAACAGATCGTCTACTATTATGGCACATGGATAACCTATAAAAATTTGTTGCATTGCACGCTGAAAAACTTCACTTGTAGAATTTATTCCAAATGGCATCCTTAGGAATCTGTATCTGCCAAACAGAGTACCAAAAGTAGTTAGAAATGAGGAGTTACAATCCAGTATCACTTGCAAAATGAACTCTTTGCATCCAAAACAAAAATACAGTGGCATTCAGTATTAGAGCTGCAACTTCTTCAACTTTGAGCATTGGATGATACAGTCTTTTTAATGCTTTGTTTAAATCTCTTGGGTCAATGCATATTCTAATTTCATCTGAGCCTTTTTTGTGAGTGGCTATGATGGATGACACCCATTCAGTTGGTTCTGTGACTGGACAAATCACATCTTGCTGCTCCATTTTATACAACTGAACTTTTACTCTATCTTGCATAGCTATCAGAACACTTCCTGTGGTCTGACTACTGGAGTGATCTCTTGGTCTACCTTCATGGAATACACCTTCTCCTTCATACACTGCTGGTGCATACACAAATGAATGCTCTCTTTCTATGGCCTCTGACCCTGTTAGGTTTAGCAAAATGAATGGGCTGGTGCGTGCATCTCTATCTGATGAGCTGCTTGTATGAAAATATCATACTCTTGCTCAAATATTCTCCAGTTCTCTGCAATATTCTGATCAAACAAAAGTGGTAGGGGTTTTCAAAATCTATCTGCCATATTAACACATACCAGTGAAGGGTTTTGTGAATAAGCATGAACATGCACACATACACATATGCAGAAGTTTCTTTTGGCATAAACAGAACTTGTCCAATGTCTTCGTGCTCCGAACTTATATTTTTGTTGGCTTATTGGAATTATGCGAATGAACGAACTTGTAGTACTTTTGAATAGTGGAACTTTGTGAAATAAACTTCTCTGGCTTTTCGATACTTTACTGGACTTTGCTAAATAAATTCTCAGGCTTTTTGATACTTTCAGAATATTATTGGTAAGGCTAAAATGCTAAAGTAATACACCATAACTTGCTATGCTTTCAGAATTTTATCAGTAAAGGCATAAATGCTACAGTCATTTATCATCATTTGCTAAAGTCACCATTTTAAGAAACATTTGAGAACTTTACGATGCAACTGAATAATTCATGAGCACAGTAATACACTTGTAATGTCATCTTTTGCAGGAAAACACCTCTTATCGATGTAAGAAACATGTCAAAATGTGAATAAACCGAACATCTGTTGCCCAAAACTCAAAAAACTTTCAAAGTAATTACACTTTGTGAATAACTGCATACAGCACACTTAAATGTCCCCAAAATGGTGGTACCTTGCTAGGCAACTCTTTACTGTACAAAAAGCATGCTGTAATGGCGGTACCTTGTAAATAGCCACACCCAGCACAAGAACTTTTTTTGAAATAGCTATACTTTGACTGGATTGCATGAAATAGTTGCACTTTGCACACAATGAACTCTTTGAAATACATGCACAGTAATAAGCACACACTGTAAGCACTTTTACACACTCTGAGAAACTTCAAATAACTTTAGTCATGCCCTTGATATAATACAAAGTCATAGGTATGCCCAAATATAGCACTTTGCCCAAAACACACGCAGTCACCTTGCTTTATTTTCACTTAATGTGCCCTTTTCTTTCTTATTGTAATAGTTTTGCTCATTTAAGGCCTTTTCATGCCCAACATACTTTTCTCGTGCTCATTTTACTCTAAACATTCCCAACTTTGCCTCAAACAGCCTTGTTTTGCTTTAAACATACTCGTTTTCTGCTTTAAACATACTCATTTTGCTTTACAGTTAATAGTTTCATCAAATACTTTTATCTTAACATTTTCTTTAGTTCACAAACTTTTCATACTTTCTGCTTGCCTGATCATGCAGCTTGTGCCCTTGCATTGCCCCTTTATTGCCTTTTGCATTGAGTAAATAACTTGTTTTATTTCGCATTACCTTTGATTCTTTCTGGCTTTCTTGTGCTTGTTTTCTCTCCTTGGTTTTACCTTCACTGTTGTCTTTACATCTCATGGCTCCAAATATTCTTCTCTCTTCTGTCCCAGTTCTGACACCATGTCACTTTCATGTTAGGCCATGAATAAATGAGTCCTAATGGGCTCTGTTCAAGCAGCTTTATTATAGACAAACACATTACTATTGTTGACTATAGATCTATATAAAAGCTAGCTAAAGCTCTGAACAAATGTAAAAGAAAGAGAGAGAAAGTAGATAGAATACATATTACTAAGCCACACAAGGGGAGATTCAACAGAAGGAAGCAGACTTGGATGCGTATTGGCAAATCATATTGTTGCAGCTGAATCTGCTTTCTCTAAGCCTGTAACAAGAGGATTATGTGATGTGATGAACACTGGGGCTGGATAAAAAAAAAAAAACATTGTATACAGCTATGGGCCATGCCAGGAAATGATGAAGATTATGTCTTAGTAGACTCATCTGTGAGCACTAGTTAGTAATATTACATTTATGACAGTAAGGGACAGTGTGACTCAGTAAGCTAGTATCTAGAGTTTACTTTTTTCTATATGCATCCTGTCTATTTTTATTGCATTTTATTTATGTCTGCTGTAAGTGTTCACGTTCTAGTAGCTCATGATACCCTTGCTTGTTGACTCTTGCTCTAATTTGCAAGTGCCCTAACTTCTATTACCCAGCTTAATTATCTAGCCCTCCTACCACCCAACTCTACTGAGCTGTAAAGCATTACTAGACATCAAACTCTAACTCTAAAAGTCAGTTCCAGTCCCTAATCCTAATCTGAGTCCTTGCTCTCTAACATTAACTGTAAAACTCAACTCCCACTCCCTAACTCTAAATTCATCAATCACTCCCTAACCTAGAACTCCACTTCCTTCCATAAACCTAAAGTTCGCAATCATTTCCTTAAACTAAAATTCAGTTCCTTCACCCAAAAAACCCTGGTCAGTCCCTAAACCCCAAACTCCAGTCCTCCCTTCTCAACCCTAACTTTCTTGATTGCTCTTTAAACCTAAAACTCCCCTCCCCATCCATTATCCTAAACTACCTAATCACCTCCTAATCCTAAAATCCCGTTACCTGCTTCCAACCCTAAAGTTCCTGATCACTCTCTAACTTTAAAATTCAATCCTGCTCCCTAAGCCTAAATTCCCTGCCCAATCTTTGCCTGAAATTGTAAGTTACTCCTTTACTCACTTACCATGTCTGCCACATCTACCTTGGTCAAACTTGACCACATGTTTGGACAAGGTGTAGCAGCTTGGCTCTTTCTCCATAGATGCTGTATCGCACTCAGTCATGTAGACAGTGCTGTCAATCAAGGCCTCACACACACACACACACACACACACACACACACACACACACACACACACACACACACACACACACACACACACACACACACACACAGACACACATCACTGACACACAAAAAGCCTGTGCATGGACATGCCAAAATTCCAAGCCTAATCAAGGTTTGGCAGACGTCTAGTAACTCTAAGTCTCACTCAGATTAGACATCAGTTCCCCTTGCCAGAGAACATCTGTAAGCAATTATGATTTTAAGTGTGTGTGTGCATCCCACAGGAGAGAGGTATGGTGGTCTGTGTGATGCCCCTGCACTGGCCCAGTAATCAAGAGCCTCAATCCTCACCACTAACACCAGTGAGGGAAGTGCACATTAGTAGGATGAACAGTACACACACAGTAAAATACAATTTCCCTTAAGAACACACAGAGATTACAGTCAGTTTGGGGATGGGTTCTCCCTCCCTCTCCAGATCCTAATAACACTCCCCACTGGCACAGCTATAGGGTTAAGATCTCAGCCGAGTGGTCAAGCCAAAACCTCCAGTACCCTCTCTGTCCAACCAGTGCTTTGTGTCTCTGCCCAAGTAGCTGTCTCACACACACACACACACACACACACACACACACACACACACACACACACACACACACACACACACACACACACACACACACACACACACACACTTTGAGATTTGATTTATATACAAACACACACACTCCTGGGGTAGGCTGGCACAGGTTCACTAGCTATGCCCCCTTCTACCTAGACTATACGGTAGTACCACCTGCCACCAACCACCTGTATCAGCTACTATAAGGCCCTTCACAAAGGGTGACCAATTCTACTGTGTAATGTTACTGTTATCCAAATTATAAGTGTGACCAGAACATTTAAGGCTATTTAGGAGTGGCCTGTACAGTGTTACCAAATACATATGCAAGTACTGTAAGAGCTTAAATATCTCTAAACAAAACCAGCCACAATTAAAAAGTTTAAATATATTTAATAATAAATAATAAATGCACAAGACAATACTCATTAACTCAACACAGTGACAATATAGTTCAGAATCACAGGAAATACTTTAAAACAACATTGCAGGACAGTCTCACTTAAATACAGAAAACATCTAGACTAATCTTGCTATATTCCTATTTATCTCTAAGAGAGATGCTATGATCTAAGTCCTACTTACAGAGCCAGGCAAATACGGATGAAAAGTGCTGAAGAGTAGAATGTTTACAGGTTCAAGACAAGATACAAAATGCAATGACTTTCTCTGAGAGACAGTTCTTAAATTAATAATACACATTACTGCTGGGTCATCTCAGATTACATAATTCTTGTCACCTCTGCCCTTAGTTTCCAGGTTGACAGGAACTTAAAATGTAACATGTGTCTGTGAAAAATACATATCTCTCAGATGTACAGCTGCTAGGAAGCCACAGAGCAATACAAAAACACTTTATATGTGAAATCTAATAAATATCTCTGTCTCAAGACAATAGAAAGAAACTTCAGCTGTAGATATTCTGTCTCTTAGCTGAGATAAACTAACTTTATAGCATATTGTTAAACTCTTTACTTATTTTCTTAGAGTTCGCAAGTTAACTCTGTATATTCCAGCCTTTACCATCAACACATACATTTGCATAGGCATGTAGTTTATACACATTTCTGCTCTTTCCAACAGGGTGTACTGTGGTTACAATCTTGAAGCTCAGTACAAAACATATAGTTTTCTTACATTTCTAAGGCAAGCATACAAATCATATTACTATTCACAAATGACATAGCATTCTTTACAAAATTCTAGCTGGCTGGCCTGGCAGACTTCATAGTCTGCCCTGTTGCTGTGACTCCAGGTCTGACCGTGATGTAGATGGTATTAGTCATCACACGTGTCTAGTGTGTAAATGTACAATGATAGAAATGATAACAGATGGGCATTGAAGATAGTCATACTTGACATTAATGATCATCCCATGGACCCCCTGTCTTGTGCATACATTTATTGTATTTATTTATTAATTAATTAATTAATTAATTTATTTATTTATCTTTGTTGACTGGGAAAAGTCCAACTGGCTAAAACCCATTTTCAATAGTAGCCTGGAGAGAAAAGCTCCAAATTTAACTAACTCAAGCCTAAAATACCTTTTTTATAAACTTACAGTTCACACCCATAATGCCTTATGGCATCAGTAACTTTTTTGGGTCTGGTTTCTTTAACTAAGTGACTTAACAGCTAATAATAGGTAGTATTAGAAAGGGCAAAGAGTTATAAACATAATGGCACTAAAACCGTTAGTCTAAGATGTCCTGCAGTGGAGAAATGAATCTTTGTTTGCACTTACTATTCATATTTTTATAACTGACAGACCTACACATTGCTGAGATGTATGGTATGATGCACCAATGTGGGAGAAAGGACAATGTACTGTCACTGTTGGTTTATATCACACTATACTGGAAATATTGCTAGTTGTTTGCTAGTAATTATGAAAATAAACAATATTTCCATATGTACTTAATACTTCAAAAAACAAGTGACTTACAAACTATTGCATGGGATTAAATGAAACCATAGATGTTGCTGAAGAAAACTATCTTTCATATTTGCACTGTAAGTTGCACATTTTGAGAGCTATCTAGTATTATTTGTTTAGCTAATTATACAGTTAAGCATGTTTTCATATTTCTGTAAATATCTCAGTAAACGTGCTTACAGAGAAATTTTTTGTAGTCATGTGAAAGCTTAAATTCTAAAAATACATGTCTAAGTTGTACAGTTTTCAAGGTATGAACATTTGTGAAAGTTTGCAAAAAATATAATTTTATAGTATTTATGTAAAGACTATGAATGCAAGGACTATTATCATCTGAAGAATACTTCTTACTGATAATACTGACATTTGTAAAGGTTTAATAGCTTTTAATGTTCACAAAATATTTGCATTTGTTTATCTTATGCTTTTTAAGTTTATTTTTCAGAAAATGCTCTGGAATGTAAGATGTGAGTAGGCTGCTAGAGGCATGACATTCCACACTACATTAGTGTTAACAAGTTAAGTTGCACATGATTCATATTTATAATTGCAGAGTAAAACATCTATACATGAGCTTATTGGCATGATTTTTAAATAGTTTTACATGAACATAGCATTTTAACACAAATGACAAGAGAAAAGTTAACATATATTGGCTAATTATGGAATACAAAAATAAATTTCAATAATAGTTAATGTATTTATAGCACGATGGTAGGAGGGACAAGATCAAACTGTGGTGTTTTTGAGGTTAGTAATAATTTACAGACAAGTAGTAATATTGCTTAAAAATTGATGATGAGAGATATGACAGGAGAAATTATGGAAATCAGAGTGAGGATAAATGGACAGATAAGGAATACTAGTTATTGGTGGGGTATGGCAGAAAGAGGAACAGGAAGAGTTTAGGAAATTAGTGTTGTATAAGGAGGATCAATAAGGTATGAAAGATTGGGAAGCAAAGTGGCTGTAAGAGGTGGAGAAAAGTAATCTGAGTAAAGCTAGCCAGGTGAGCAGGGAGAACAGCGCCATCTTTGACAGAGGTGCTGTTTAAGCAAAGTTTTGAAACAATTTAAGTTTTCTATCTGTTTTAACTGTATGCAGATTTCATTCCAGAGTTTTGATACATAATGGGAGTAAGGAGAGCCTCCACCAGTGTTGAATGTCATACTGATACATAGTAACAGTTTATTGCTAGAGCGAAGGTCTCTAGTAGGTGAATTGTACAGTGGAGCAATTTTTAATGCTGGGCTTTTGTCTGAAGGGTACAATAGGATGTGAACAGTAATTAGTTTTGAATATGTCAACTGGTTTGGGAGTTCAAGCCAGTTTAATTTTATTAATGCAAGGCAGTGGTATGTCTTATAGGGTTAGTTGGTTGGTTGGTTGCAAATTTAGCTATTTTCTAGCAGGAGGTTGGCTTAATGTTATATGTATTGTTGATATTTGGAAGACGAGAGAAAGGAAGGGGGTATGTTACCACTGAGGTAATCCTTGCTTATCTGCCAGGTAGTGTTTGGGCCTTTAAAAGGAGATTAATTTTTAGTGAGTTGTCTTGATGGAATGAAGTAAAGTCAACATTTGGTTCCACTTGGCATACATATTTTGGAGCTATCAGTTAATTCAGCATCACTGTTACATTCATAAATCCTAGAAGTGGCCTCAGTGCTACTATTATAAACCATGCCACCATGCCACTTTCCTAGTATCAAGACAAGAAAGGCAGATGACATAAACTAGTGTTTCCACCTGCTCAAGTGCACAGTAAATGTATGAGCATAACAAGGAGCAAACTGGTCTAAAAGGCATTTTATTTATTTATTTGTTAATCAGAAAACTGAAATGGTTTCAAGAACATCTTCAGTTATGACCTGAGCTGATAAGGCAAGGTTGAGTACAAAGCACACTGAAAGACATACAGCAGTACTGAATGATATAGTAATAATGCAACTAGATAAATCATGAGGCAATATAAAGTTACTAATTCAGTAATGTGAACAAAAAGGAATAAAGAAAAATAAGCAGAATAAAACAAACTACTTCTAAATAAAATCTGAAATTAAAAAGTACATAGAAATGTTTACAATATTTATGAAATCCTGGATACACTATATGATGTCTGTTTGAAGGCATAGTAGGATTATGTAGAAAATAAGAATCTTGTGCAGGGCTAACTAGGGTCTTTAAAGCAAGCATGTTCACATTCATCTTTCAAATGTTCTTTTACAATATAATTCTGTGACATTCCTGATCATACCTTTCAACCTGGAAACATCAAAAATCTGGACAAAGACCCATGCAAAGTAGGTACAACTGACCAAAAATCAAGACGCTGATTAACATAAAATTTGCATTCATAATCATGTAACCCTACCCACTCCATTAGAATTATGAGATACCAACATGAAGATTGAATTCACTAAATAATAATAAATAATGGCAGACATTTGAATTTCAGACTTCATATCCCTCAGAAAATACATAATAATGCAAAACCTGTTATTCTAGCAACTATAAATTTACAGGAGCAATATTTAAATCTGTCCCTATTTTTGGGCCTTTGCACACCATTATTTTTGGCTTTAGTTTGTCCAGATTTTTTGCTCTGAGAGATTGAGAGGTATGTCACTTAATTATGATGTGCACTTGCCATGTGGGTAGCAGTAGAGGAAACTGCCCAGTATTACTATATATACTGTTACCTTATTTACTAATGCAATGTTGAGCAAATCTTTAACATCCAGATAACAGAAGATGTAGAAAAGGCAATCCATTGCAAGTTCTGGGTACTTGGTAGCAAGCGACTCATTATCCTTGTTTGTTTGTGTGTGTGTGTGTGTGTGTGTGTGTGTGTGTGTGTGTGTGTGTGTGTGTGTGCGCATGCGTGTATAGCTAGATAGATAGATATTTAGTTGCCTTTCAAATGTGAGAAACACAAATGAGTGTCCATAAAACAGCAAACAGACTAATGTGTGACTGCACATTTGTTTGAATTCAACCTTTATATAGTGTAGGTATGTATGAGTCTGCAGGAAAAGGAATGGTTGACTGAAAAAGCGGCTGTTTGGAAAATTAGTGAGCCTGCATTATAGAAAGTAGTGTGTATGTGTGAGTGTTTACTGGGTGTTACTGTTAAGGAAAAGGTTTGTAGTACTATGATGTGTATGGTTAGGGTTAACAGACAAACTATACTTGATCTGGGTTTTGTAGCAGTGGTTTACTAATAGTGGAAGAGCAGTTATCAAATTTTTGAGATTCTCTCATTTTGTGGGTCACACATTTGTGTTTTCACTCTTTAGTGGTCACTCATTTGTGTTTCTTACACTTGTGGGTTATATCAATGATTATATATATATATATATATATATATATATATATATATATATATATATGGCATAACTTGGATGAATTGCAAATGCCATTTATAAAGGAAAAATAACAAATAGTCAAATATGTATTTAGCAGAAAATGCAGAAACTAAAATTTATCAGAAAGAAAGATAGCCAAAAAGAAAGTGATATAAAACAAACATTCAATTTCACATTTATAAACATGCTTACCACAGCATGAATATGAATGAAATGTTAAGAGGATAAAATGACCAGTAGTAATAATATATACATTAAAACAAAATGAAACAAGCTATATACAAAACACATTTGTGCAGATTCAATAAAGCCTACACAGTCTGCTAAAACCATGTTTGTGTCAAGGTGTGATGCCCACATGGAAGTGCACCATTTTGTATTCAGAAAGTGGCTCCAGTCACACAAACATGGTAAATATTGTGGCATGCTAATTTTACAGCATAACCGCAGAACCGTATGCTAATCAACCAGTTGAGGATGGACAAACTATTCAACAAGCTATAAAGCAATCATGTAGACTCAGTGTAGGTTTTCCCTGTGAATTCTAAAATCTATTGGAATACAGCCATAGAAAGTACTTTGCTCAGAAACACTGTTGGTGGTTGCAGTTGTTGTTATACATATGTGTGTGTAACAGGCACCAGTCTATACTGCTGCTGCTGCAAATAGTCCCTAGCTAAGAAGGAAAAGGGTATTTAGACCCCTGTTAGTTTACCATGGTCTGCATGATGTGTAAATTGTAGGGTGCTACTGGGTCAACAGAGCCACACTACAGGAACTCTCCAACCTCTGTCGTCTACAACTGACAGCAAGGCAAACCAAGGGTAACTAATACCTGTGCAGACTACGGTATGTGTAACACTTAGAGTTTTAGCTACAGGAACCTTTCAGAGGCCAACAGGGCATATGATGGGGATATCACAGGCATCAGAATCCAATACCGTAAATTAATTCTTGAATGCTATGCTATAACATGCCACTGATTGCATACAACTTTTCCCATACACACATGGAAATACCAGGATGACTACACAATTGTAAGAGCAAAACTCTTGAAATCAAACTGGTGATGTGGAAACATGCAAATACTACTTGGCTCCCCAACCCCAAAACAATAGAAAAATGACAGTTTGTAGAATCCAAGGAATAACACATAATTCATCTGTTCTGAATGTTTCCCGCACGATTTTCACAAAATGTGTACACATATACAACTCAAAATAAATTGTATATGATTGTTAGGCATGTTTCACCATGCCCAGTACTCCCCTGGTGGTGTCTATGGGGCATCTTAGAAGCATTACACCCCTGTGTCTTTGACAATATAGTACTTTACATTGCTGTGGAATAAGATAGAAATGACTGTAAGGTAACCAGTTTTAACAATGACACTTGTAATGACAGTTAATAAAGTTGTGTATCGGTGAAAGTCAATGCATGGTAAAAATGCCTATGCCAAGAGTGAAGTATAAGAAGTACATACAGATAAGAGTTCAATCCCCTAGTGCATATAAATAACAATTCTCTTCACAACATGTGAACAAATTTAGCATGTACTTGAAATACAAGCATACTTTAGAACATCAGAAGCCACATTGCAGATAAATCTAAAGGAATGTCAGTCTTTTCAGTTCTGCAAATACACAAGTCCTCTCACCTTCAAGTTCCATTGCTACATGGTTACCTTGTCATGGTGTAGACTCCTGCATCTGAGCACAGTGAAGATGCAAATGAGGTGTGAACTCATTAGAATTCCTGAATCCCAAACTTTTGGCTTCATGTAGCACATGTAAACATACTGTAGGCAATACCTCAGTGTTGCTAATTGAATACAACTGTGAATGGTTAGTGGGAGGGAGAAGGAATACACAACAATTCAGACTCCCTTACCTGCAGTACGTGTATCAGCCAGGATACACTTTCAAAATGTAGATGTAACTGGATCAATATTTTAAATGGAAGTGAGCAGTACACATTTCTCAGTTTTTATTCACTAATATCCAAACTCTCCTTCCTTTGTTGATAATTGTATATTATTGTCATTTTAGTATCCTCATATATTTTAAGGACAATTATACAAAATGCCTTATAGACTGCATGTCTCAGATTACTGCTCAGATAAGAGAAGAATGAACACCATACAAAGATAAGACAGAGCTGCATCTCTCCAGATAGTAGTCATTAATGTTTGCGTGATCACTCATTGCACTACATCTGAAATTAACACATGTGCAAACAACTCAGAAATATAAAAGTACTATATGTCTTGTTAATACTGTGGATGATTTGGGACTTGCTTGTATGCACAATGAATTTCATACCTGCTGCAAGGCTATTTCTGTAGTAAAGAGCAATAAGACACCCTTACTGTGTTTTGTAGGTTCATTGGTGTGAGAGTTCAAATCCAGATTTGTGTAACAATCTTTCATGTGTACTAACATTTATTTTGTGATATTGTTTATATATTTTAGTGTGTGTGTATGCATATATATATATATATATATATATATATATATATATATATATATATATATGTATATTTTTTAAATACCAGTATTTGTGCAGTATGTGGCTTAGCACAAACACTAGAAATGGATTAATACAGTAAGTTTCATGAAATGCATTTCTGTGATAACCAATACATAAACTACATCTGTGAATCATGTGTCTGTATAGCACATCTGCTAAACATGGTGATTCACACAGTATATACTATCTGTAGATCATGGTTCAAGTCCTACATTTGTCTTTTAAGGCTGAAACACTGCTCACAAGGATAAAACAACTTTAACTTTGCTTTTCACATTTGCCCCCTGCTTACCACCTCATAACCCTGGACTAATGGCCCACACATGAAGAAGACAGAACACCTGCAGATAGGGTGCAGCCATTCTTGATTTCAAAAAGGATACATTGTTTCATCTTTTCTTTCTATTGTGCTAACCTAAGTAATGTTGCTTGGTGGTTAGCAACCTTCCCCAGCACCTGCAGGTCCAGAATACTGGCAAGATAACAAGCAGACAGTAGACAATTTCAAAATGGATACATTCCATCACGTATGTTGGGCACAGTGCAAACCCAATAAGCTGAGTAGTGCAGTGGTTAACACATAGAAGTTAATGAATATAAAAATATCCAAATTTTTTTTAACTATTCCTGTGTCAGCAGGTGTATGTGCAGGGCTGCAAAACAGATGATCATGGGTTCTAATACAGCAAATTCCAAATATTCTTACTGTTATTCCATTATACTTTATACTATAATTCATATGAAAAAAATATTACACACTCCCAGTTTTATTAAGGGTTGTATACTCAATTTTAATAAACACATAAAAAAATTAAACATAATTATAAATAACAATAGTGGAGCTCATATGAATTATTTGTGTGACTGAATGTATACTGACTATTATGTTTCTGTAATTATAATTGTGTTGGCTGGCCTTGGATGGCCTTCAGACTTCAATAACACTCATACATACATGAATATATAAACCTGGACCTTGTCAGGTCACATACATACATGGTTAACCTCTTAGTCTTTCATGTGTATTTATATATCATTCATGAGTATGTCTGAGAAGCACTTCTTTTGTGGCAAGGATGAAAAAATTACCTCTGTGGAAGAAAATGCTTTGTCTCATGCATTGGTTTGAATTCCACATTGCAAAAATTAATTTTATCATGGTGAAAAAACACATAAAAAAATGTGTCAGGTCATGCAATTTATACCCCAGTATATGTCTGCAAACGTAAATAACCTAAAAGTTACATCAGCAAACAACCCTCAAACTAATGCCAAGTGGCACAGTAACCTTCCAATTTCAAAAACTGCTTTTTTCTCTGTTTGGCATTGCTGCTCTCTGCTTAACACTGCATAAATGCCATTGGCATCATTGTTTGCGTTTTCACACTATCATAAATTGGGCACAAAGGAAGGTGCCCAATTTAGGATGTAGAGTTAGGCTGTTGAGGAGTACAGAATCTTTACTAGACTGCTTGTAAAGTGCCACAGCTGAAGCATCTTGCAGAGAGACTATACCGGCTCCCAGTACAAGTCCGAGGCATGGAATAGGCTGGCCAAGGCTGTCTCCAGTATGGCTGGCATACCATGCACTCAAGAACAGTGTAGGCATCATTTTAATGAACTGAAAAGGTGCAACTGGGATACACTCAACCAGTGGCTGGATGGGTTCAGAATTGCTGACATCCAACAGTTGTGTAAGTATACTGATAAAGAGAATTTATAGTAGATAAAAGCTGCATATAGGCAAGACTGGTATGCATAATGCTCTTCTCTTGTTCTCTTCACTTTATTCCACAGCCAACCAAGAGATTGTGGTGAATAGAGATGAGAGAAGCAAGGGGTATGTATGCACCCCAACAGAACTATTACTTTAGCTGAAGTATTACTTTTGTATGTAGTTGCAGCAAAGTAAGCATGCATATCATAACTGAAAAAGCAAGCATGCCTACTTCAGTCTGTAGCACAAGCCAGCTGTAGGAGTCAAGTCTAATACTGTAGTGAGATGTTGTGGGTTAAAATACAAGTGAGAAATATATAGTAAAATCTTTAAAAAAATTACATACTTTAATTTCAATAAAAGTGGCATAAATGCCCTGCTGTTAACTTAATCTGCATAACTGGACCAAACATATGTGTAATATATGCATATTGCAAGAATTACTTTGCGCAATCCTTACTTATAGTTTGAAGTTGTTAAGAAGTATACTTTAATGTAAAAGTAGAGATAAAATACTTCATTACTATGATAATATATTGTATGTCACATATCATGGTACTAATTATATCTCTTTTTTTCTCTTACCCCAACCCTTATTTCTATTTTATTTTTCGATGAGTCATCAAAATGCTTCTATGTCATCCATCTCTGACAAATCACAAACTGCTTTAAAGCACAGGGAGGTAGGCCAGCTCTTGTTGCATGGCCTGTTCCAACTCTACTGGTTCCTGCACCAATGCCCGGCACATCTGGGACTCAAGCTGGCAGTACTGCCTCTGCTGCTCCTGCACTAACTGAGCTCTCCATATCAGGTAGTACAATCCCAGCAGCTGGTACTGTGGTACCCTCTGGGATTACTGGCGGAGGTGGGGATTTTATTACCCACCAAGAGTTGCCAGGCTTGGTGCATAGGGTCATGCATAGCACCATTGCTGCATGCCTATGCTGTATGGAGAGGAAGCTCTCTTTTATGGTCCAGAGGAGAAGACGTAAAGCACTCCAACAGCCAGCAGGGTAAAGGGACAGTGATGACAGTCCTGCGGGTAAAGGCTAGATTCTCACTGTTCCCGTGTTTGATGGGCACGGGCATCAGATGTCTCATCCCTAACCCCAATCATGGTGTCCCCCAGCCTGCTGCATCCCAAACCATCCCTGTCCTTTCTTGTTTGCCCTGTTTGTTTGCATCTGCTTCCTCACTTACC
This sequence comes from Protopterus annectens, assembly GCF_019279795.1. NCBI lineage: Eukaryota > Metazoa > Chordata > Ceratodontiformes > Protopteridae > Protopterus > Protopterus annectens. Next base: position 751,147,242 of record NC_056728.1, on the reverse strand, counting down.
CTACATACGTGATCCAGAAATACCTACGTCCCTTACACAAAATTCCTCTCTTACTGAAATAAAAAAAATTGGCACCTGTCCCACAAAAAAAAAAAAAAAAAGAATATCATCCCATATATAGCTCTTCACACATATCTCCTTGACACACTTGATTTTGTCCAACTGGCTATACATATGTAAGTATGTCCAGGAGCATCAAAGGGACTAAAATGATAAAAACTCAGTTTTACTGGTGATGGTAATCCTGCATATTACAATCACATCCAGAAACCAAATTAAGATATAAAACCATGGTCTATTGATAAGTGTTTCTGTCTTCTTATTTGAAAGCTTCATCAGATAATGTAGTCAAAATTCAGGCTCTTTTTATAGCTCAATTAAATGCAATCAAACAGTCACGTGTGAGGCGAGCCCCTCTGATAAAAAAAAAATGTTAAGAAAATTGGTATTTAATTCCAAACATTCAAATCCCTGTTTGGTATCCAAGAGTTAGGAAAGCCAGAAGTTGTTAGTTTATCATCTCTCTAGTGCTTTTAGCTTTAATAAGCAAGCAATAAAAATGTTCTCATTGATCCCTGGCCATGAAACAGCATTTAGTTGCAACTGCTATTGCAGTTCCATTTTTCCTCACCATTAAAAAGTGAGTTTTTATGGTTTTAGTCCCTTTAATGCTCCTGGGCATACTTACATGTCTTTAGTCATCTGTGGTCAGATTTTCATTTTGTTCAATTGGCTGTACAACATGATTTCATTGTTGTCATCCCTTTTTATTGAAATGGCAGTCCTAATTCAGCTAATACTTTGCACGTATTTTCATTTTACACTGTTGAAAAAGTGGATAGCTATGGTTTTTCCTACCTCCATCTTGCACATTTCTATATTGCTTTCCCTTTATACTTCCCCCTTGCTTGCCCCCATTTCATCACTTTCCTATATAACCCATTTTAGCACATTTAATCTGGTAAAAAAATAGAATCACACACCACACACATAAGTGAAAAAATCCAATTAAGCCCTTCACTTTTTGCCCTCTGTGTTTGCGCAGAGTTTGGCACCATGCACCAATGCCAAGTGATGCTGAACAGCTCTTTAATGGTGTGGTTACCTCCATGCAATGCTGCTTAAGCATGCTGTGCTAAAGTAACACACAGTGAATGTAGAATAAAGAATTATGTAATTGTATTATAAATACATATGTAAAACTATTAGAATCACCTGGATTCAAATCCTGTATCATCTTGGCTCAAAAAGGAATCTATCAATGCATTTACACTTGCTGCCACATAATCACTTAGGCAGCAGGTGTGTTTCTTACATTCAGTAATATCCAAAATTTTGTCAATGAAGCAGAGGCTCATGTTTGATCATCACTTAACTACATGCAAACAGGGAAAGTATTATAAATGTGTATCTCACATGAGCAAACACTTTGCCATTGATTGCGCAGACCACTTGCTCAGCGGTAGACTATGGAAAGTGCACATTAGCATGTATTGCTTATGGTTACTGCTCAGTTAGTCTTCATCCTATGAAAGTACATGTAAAAACACAAGCAAAAGAAAGGCACGTTTTAAGGGAAGAGTACATATTTATACTATAGCCATCTGTTACCTGCACCCATGCACTTGAAATTTATATATCAACTACACTACAGAAATAAATAAAAAATGCTTTCTTATATACCATGAACATTGTTATACAGACAATGCACATTCATATTTTCCAATATTTCTATCAATGTGGACAGCTGTTTGCATATAGTTTGCAAAGCTGTCTTTTTAAGTTATACCTGGACATTGGAAACACAATAGCCAATGTTATACTTTGCACACTCATCAATCTGGTAACATGGAGATCTTTAATATCTTGACAGTTGTACATGGCTGACTATACATTTCACACAGGCCTCACAAAATCTTCTCTCAAACATCCAGTGATGATGTCATCCACTATAAATTGTCCTGCATCTTTGTAAAATTCAGACTTGTGCCGTGGTGTTTGGGTTTAGTACTGAGTTCTCTAGTCTGTGTACTTAGATTGGTAGGGATTCTTTTCTCACTGTGGTCAACTGGTGTGTTTTTGTTCACTTGGTTGACATCAGAGAGAGCATTTCACACCAGCATGTGGGACACTGCTGTTACTATCTTCTCCTCACCAGACACTGCTGATGTCATCCCTTATAAAGTGTTGTCTGACACTCCCCAAGTCAGACTTGTGCTGTGGCACTTGCATTAAATACTGAGGTCTCTGGTTGGTGTAATTAGATAGGTAGGGGTTCTGTCCTCTCTGTAGTCAATATGTGTGTGTGTGTGTGTGTGTGTGTGTGTGTGTGTGTGTGTGTGTGTGTGTGTGTGTGTGTGTGTGTGTGTGTGTGTGTGTGATGTGTGTGTGTTTTGTGTGTGTGTGTGTGTGTGTGTGTGCGTGTGTGTGTGTGTGTGTGTGTGTGTGTGTGTGTGTGTGTGTGTGTCTGTGTGTCTGTGTGTGCTTGTTCACTTGGTTGACATTACATAGACCATTTTACACAAGCATGTGGAATACTGCTAACACCATCTTCCTCTCAACAGACTCTGCTTTATCAGCTATACAGTATTCTCTCACACTATAAAAGCCAGAATTATGCAGTGGTGCTTGTGTTATGCACTGTACTCTGTAAATAGTTAGGTCATTTTAGAACAATATGTGAGTCCACAGCTATGTCCAAATCTCCTGCAAACAGCTTGTTGTAGCATACAGTGATTATGTCATCCTGTATAACATGCACTCTGACATTATTCAAGAGAAACCTGTGTTGTGGCAGTAATATTAACTAATGTGTTTGCAATCTATTTAATGAAACATATAGGTGTTCTAATCTTACAGCAAGCTACTTGCATGTCTATACATACAACTATCACTTCTGAGGCCATTTTTACCCAGGGATGTGACTCCACATCCATGCCATACACTCCTTGTAACATGTTTTCTTCAGCATACAATGATGCTATCATACCTCATAAAGTGCAACGTGAGAGTGTTACTGTCAGACATACATGGTGTTGCTACTGTGACATTGCATGGCATTCATCTTCTATGCCTACACAGGTGTAATGTTCATATCAGGCCTTGTGTACTGCTGTGTGTGTGCCTGCTGGTACATTATGGTTATTGTGTGATCTTTGGAATAGCTGTTCCTTTCACTACCACTTAAGGTACCTTTCATGTAGCCCCATGAATCCTCCTTTGTCCTCTGGCCACATGACCTCCTTGCTGCAGAGGAGTGAAGGATGTCCTCATGTCAAATATACATACACATACATCATGAAGCAGAGTCCTTCCATCAGCCTATGCAAGCCATCTCTAGACCACTGCATGTGTGATTGCTAATTCTGTCATGGGGTGATGTACATGTCCCATATTGACCATGACAGAATGTAATGCAATCCAACAAATATACATATACACCTAATAGTCTTACTATCTTCCATAGTATACATATACACATTTTTGTTTTCATGGTAAAATAATGGCCTAGGATTTTATGTGATGTTGACCATCAGCCTAATATTGTCCTATGACCCTATGATCAGTTGACATGTCAATGCTGCTGTCATAGACATGTGCTGTATTGAGGTGTGGATGTACAGTATGGCTACAAGACGGTATTACAATCTGTGATGTGAGATAATGTATTGATGACCATTACTGCCATTGTATTACATGCTCCTTCTATAACAGCTGTAGTAGTATACACCCTGAGAACTGCTGACATAGATCCATAGATTCATAGGAGATTACTAGTCTAGAAGCCCTAGAGCCCTTACAAGCCTAGCCATGTTCATCCAAAGTAGCCTCAATTGTCCCTATTAGGTGGATGTACTTTATAGAACAAGCATACCTATCAACCCTACCAAATTCCTCGGTAAATACTGGATTTGAGGGCAAAATATTATGGTGCCACAAATTCTCGAGTGGCCCATTTAATTTCCAAATTTCCTATTTTTTTTTTTACTTCTGATGTCATCACGTGCAGGGCGTGAGCGATGACTTCGGCTTCATGAGGCAGACAGCCTGTCAGAATGCCCAGCCAATGTACTTGCAGAATGGTCTTCATTCAGGCAGTGCACAGTACATCTTTCTTCCCCCCCAGCTCCTCCTCCAGGTAAAAAATGCAAACTTATATGTGAAGGCATCAGTGTACTGTGTTACATTTAGAGAAACTTTTCATATGTGCTCAACTTCACTTCTTGCAAAGGTTGAGGAGAGCAAACCTACCATCAACGGTTCTCACAACCTTCTTCAAGGGCACCATCGAAAGTATACTGATAAACAGCTTTACAGTGTGGTATGGAATCTGCTCTGCTTCCAAGCACCAGTCCCTCCAGTGGGTAATGAAAGTGGCTGAGAGGATTATCAGGAACTCCCTCCCATCCTTACAAGGCCTGCACATGTCCAGATGTCTCAGCAGGGCAAGGAAAATAACCAGGGACGGCACTCATCCTGCTTACAAGCTGTTCTCACATTTAACATCAGGAAGGTGCTTTTGATGCATACGCTGCAAAACCATAAGATTCAGAAACAGATTCTTTCCACTAGCTGACAGGTTACTGAACTCTAGGAACAGTACCCCTCACACTGGACATTAAGGCAGTAATCCAACAATACTGAAAAGACTCCATAGTGCAATATGTAACAAGGTTTTACCCACACCCAGACAGCAAAGTCAGCAGCAATCAAACTGAACTGTCTTACTGTGCAGTATAAATGCAGGCCTTAAATCAATTGCTTAAGTGCATTTTTTTCCAGCGAAAATAAGCTAATAACCTAGTAATGGATGATAATCTGTTAAATCAGTGTAATAATGCAAGTATTCATTATTTTTGTGTTTGTCGTCTGTGTCTATAGAACTCTGTGTATTATTGTCATGTTAAATGTAGTTTATGTTTTGTATGCACATTGAGCCTGAAGAAACGTAATTTCACTTGGTTCGCACTTGTGTGAATCGAAGTGACAATAAAGTTTACTTTGACTTTGACTTTAAACAACCTGGTATGTTATCTGGTACTATTGAGGTTGTATTTTTAATCTTGGAGAGTGCAGATATGACCTGATCTCTAGAGATACTAGGCAAAGGACTAGTGTCAGGTGTGCTTTGCAGTATGGCTGCTGGGGGCAGGGAGAGTGAAGTTTGCACCAAATCTGTCATTTCTTCATCTGCTGTACATTACCATGTTTCACCTGTCCTCTTTCCCTGTGTTCATTCCTACAATTCATCTGTGTGCCTCTATTCAATGCACACACTTCCCCTGAATGTTTATTTATAATGTACCCTTACTGATCATTTACACAACTTTTGTTCAGTATGCCTGAAACAGGATTTCACAGTACTTTGCATTGTATACATTTTCATATAATATGTTTGAACTATATACTGTACATTGCTTTATTAATAACCCTAGTCATCATTGTGGCATGCCATGCAAACACACACCTAGTTTGCCTGTAGGTAAACAGGTTTACTTGCCTGCTGCTGTCCGTGTTGCTTTACACAGTTTCCTGGCCGGCAACACTGTTGCCGGCCAGGAAACCACACTTGTGTACATTTAAATGCAGTGCACAGCATGTATATGCAATTAGCTATGCTGCTCACCATGCAGACATGTAAACTCTGTGTAGGCTTCATGCCAAGCCTACACAGAGTTTATGGAATCTCCAGTATTAAGAAAATATGTTGTATAAGAAAATGCAATGCTATGGCAAATCAGTACAATCTGCCATGAAGATACCTCTGTAATTCATTCAGTGCCAAGCATAATGAAGCTAATTAATTCCATTGTTTTCAGAAGTCTTTCTAGCCAAGAAGCAACTTATTCTGTGAGATCCTTTCTCCCAAATTCTCTAATAACAGCACATGGTATATGATTTGTAATATCTCATAAATTATACAAGTTACAAAAAATGTCACATATAGAAGTTGTTCAATAGACACTTGGGCTACAATTTGCTGTTAGTATCAAAAGGATTTCAAGTAACACTGAATTAATATTCAGATTGATTAAAGAAAATTGATATTTTATTTCCCCAAAATTGCTAGTACTGTTATCACACACATAGTCATAATTTTGTAAGCTTCTAAGATAGACCCAGTTTATGTATAAGAGAATTGTTCATCTGTTGAAGAGCTTTCTAATGATATATATGACAAGACTTGGTAGCACACTGTTGGCTTGTGATATTTGCGATACATACAAATTGCACATATAATATTTTATTACATTTAAAAAAAAATTAATATAAAAGAACCCTGCATTTAGACAGAAAGTATTACTAGCAGAATTATGTGCCTTAATTATGTGTATAACATTTGTATGCAGTTCACACAATTTTTACAATATTAACGCATAACTGAAATATAGGTAATATTTATAACTGTTTTAATAAGCATTACAGCAAACATTTTTATTTCTAAAAGCTCACATCGCCCTCAATGTTTTATTGTCAATTTTAACTAATACAGAGTACTTTCATATGCCACCCCAACAGGACACTATTTCACTTAATTTCTATATAATTCATATAAATATGGAAATATGTTATAGTTTTCATAACTATTTGCACACACTTCTTAATAACTCCAGTCTTGTGTATTCCATGCTGACTATTTCACTGGGCATGTCTAGCAATTCATGTAAGGTTTTAGATGGCACCTTGTTCCCTCATACACGACCTACCATTCATGAGTTATTACTCCCCATGTTAGAATATTGTTAATATTAATACAGTATACCACAAATACTGACATCTATGTCTATGTTTGTCTTGCCAAGTTGCTCTTTACAAATGTGTGTAACATTATATTTCTTTTAACTCCCACTGTTTCAATAGCCCCCATAGTCTTACAGTATCACACTCAGTTTTTTCTTCTTTAATGCAAATATATGAAGTATTTCATATTTTCACAACTGTTTGAAGTATTCTTCAGTAACTAAAGCCCTGTATAACCCACAGTCATGTTTTCACTGCAGATACCTATGATAGTCTTTAGATGACACATTGCTTCCTAATGCATGACCTAGTTCATGAGATAGTATTCTGATTAGGCTAATGTTCATAATAATGCAGTCTACCTAAAAGAAATAGCTATATCTCTGGCCATGTTTTTCTTACCCATTTGTGTTTATTATAATTTTCTAACACCCCCTGCTTCTATAGGCACCCCCAACATGACAGCATTGTGCTATATTTTTGCTTTATTAATGTAAATGTGACAATGTTTTCATATTTTTATAAATATTTGCCATTGGTATTCTGTAACACAAGCCCTCCATACCCAACAGTGATGTTTTCATTGTGGTTGCTTATGATATCCTGCCAGTTTCAGATGCCAACTTGCTTTCTACTGTGTGAAATGCTGAATAGTATTAATACTGATATGGTAATCCTCAAAATTATTCTTATATCTCTTGCAATGTTTCTTTTATCTGAGTGTGTTCAGATCACTTTTGCTAATGTCCTCTGCTTCCATAGCCTCCCAGCAGGACAGTATTGTATTCCATTTGCTTTATTAATATAAATGTTAAGATATTTCATATTTTGATAATCTTTTGCAAATATTCTTTAGTTATTCAAGCCTTATACATCCCATAATGATATTAATATTAATACTGTGCTCCTCAAATATATGCTCATATCTCAGGCAATTTCTCTTACTTAAGCGTGTTTAGTATTTTTTTTCTCAACGATAACACACCAAAAGAATTTATTCCATAAAGCTTTCGGGTCTACACCCTTCATCAGTACAAAGCAATAACATTACTACAACATTTAAATAGGAGAGATCATATAGTCACATGCTTCAGCCCATCCCACCACTTAATAATCAGCCAAATCTTAAAAAGACAATACATCATTTAAAATCATACTAAAATTCTATCTAACTATAATATTACAAAATATAATACTTAATCAATAAATTAGTATTTAAATACCATACTAAAATATCTTACAATTATATTGCATGTGGTTATAGTGTATTATAATATATAAATACACATATAAACATAAAAAAACATATATAAAACATATATAAAAAAATATATAAGAAAGCTAACCACCATCATATACACACATACATATAAGTACCATTGTACACTTTTACACAACATTTCATAATTATTACATAAACATATACTTTATGCATTATATGTATTTCATAATCTTTCCCTTTGCCTCTTTACTAATAGGGGCTTTAGGCTGACGGCATTGTTTAGACCAGGGAACACATCTGCCTGAAGTCTAATAATCCATTCTAATTCTTTTAATTCTAAACAATTATTAATATCCCCCTTCCCTAAACTAATATATATTGTAGCCAATACCCTAAATCTAAAAACATGCTTTTCGCCTTTATCTATAATGTGTTTACTCAAAGCATTTGTCAATACTTTCCTCCTAATCTCCGATTTATGCTCAGTTATACTCTCTTTTAATTTTCTAATAGTTTTTCCCACGTAGAAAGATGCACATAATGTGCATGTAGCCAGATAGACTACTCTTTCCTCATTACAAGTGGTCATTGTTATCAATGTGAATACTTCATCATTAGTGGGGTGCTTAAAGATATTCTCTCCTTCATATAGGTCATTATAATAAGAACAGTTGTAACATTTCCTTGTTCCTATTATCCTGTCTTTGGTCTTAGTTTTCTCTCAGAAATCTTTATAACATAATTTTCGTTTTAATGTTTCGGCACTTCTAAATCCAAAACTAGGTTTGTCCCCCACTATAGATCTAACTTCAGACATAGCTAATAAAATGGGCCAGTTCTTCTCTATTATAGTGCTCACTCCACACGTATTTAAGTTATAAGTTGTTAAATATCTAACTATCTTCACATCTTCACGTGAGCCATCTCCATGCATTGTCATACCTCCCTGCAAGACTGGTTTAAATTTAGTCTGCCTCTCCCTTTTCACTTCCTCAACCGCTTTATTAATCAGTTGTTTCGAATAGCCACTATTCTCAAATTCTTGAGCCATAATTTTAACCTGTTCACTAAATATACTTTCATCTGTATTAAGCCTACTTAATCTAGTAAACTGTGCTTTCAAAACTCCTCTAAATATATGGGGGGCATGCATGCTGTCTTTACTTATATACCTCAACGCATCTACTTCCTTTCTATACACTTTTGACTCAAATTTGTTATTATTCTTGAACAGGGTTACATCTAAAATATTTATACTTTCATAAGACGACTCCATTTTAAATTTTAAAAAATCAGTTGACTTATTTAAATATTGTATATAACTTTCTAACTCTGTACAGGAGCCTTTCCATAATAAAAAACAATCATCCACAAACCTTTTATAAAATACCACTTTTTCATTAAGATGATTGTTTTTATTTAATATCACTTTTTTCTCCCATTCATATAATGCCAAATTAGCGTAGGTGCTTGCAACTGGTGTTCCCATTGCAACACCCGTGAGCTGCAAGAACAAATTCCCATCAAAAATGAAAACATTGTGCGTTAGGACCACTTCCAAAAGGGCACATATAGTTTCAATTTCCCTTACATACATTCTCACTTCACTGTTTAAAAAATTCCGTATTGCATTAATTCCATAAACATTAGGTATAACTGTAAACAGTAAAGTAATATCTAAAGTGACCATAATGTATTCATCTACATCATAATCTAACTGCCATACATAAAGACTATTCAAAAAATCACTTGTATCTTTTAATACAGTACTACAGATGCAAATATATTGCCCCAACACATTCTGAAGATATTTCGAAATAGGTTCTGTTATCCATCCACCACCAGAGACAATAGGTCTTAGGGGTGGATTAATAACATCTTTATGTATTTTTGGAATACCATAAATCTGAGGTATTCTTGGACAGGGAACACTCAAATAATTAAACAATTCTAAGCTCAAATCATTTACTAATTGTAGCTCGTAAATTGCCATGTTTACCTCAGCAATTACTTTCTGTACTTCCATATATGTAATTTTTTTGAAAGTACAAACATCATTCAACATTTCATTAAACTTCTTAAGGTAAAAGTCCTTTTCCATGACAATAACTGCTCCCCCTTTATCCGCTTGTTTAATTATTATTTTATCATCAGTTTGCAGTTCTTTCAGAGCTAGATATTCTAAATAAGTTATATTATATATTTTTTTATTGGCTACATTTCCTTTATAGTATGAACGTAACTCACATTCAACTATATTAGAGAAAGCGATTAGTACAGGGCATAGTATAGGCATAAATAGACTCAGTCTCTTGCATATTGGTGCATGGGACTCATAATTTTTAAATGTTAATTTAAGACTAACACTACGTAAAAACATTTTTAGAGAGAATAACTGAGCATAAATCGGAGATTAGGAAGAAAGTATTGACAAATGCTTTGAGTAAACACGTTATAGATAAAGGAGAAAAGCATGTTTTTAGATTTAGGGTATTGGCTACAATAGATATTAGTTTAAGGAAGGGGGATATTAATAATTGTCTAGAACTAAAAGAATTAGAATGGATTATTAGACTTCAAGCAGATGTGTTCCCTGGTCTAAACAATGCCGTCAGCCTAAAGCCCCTATTAGTAAAGAGGCAAAGGGAAAGATTATGAAATACATATCATGCATAAAGTATATGTTTATGTAATAATTATGAAATGTTGTGTAAAAGTGCACAATGGTACTTATATGTATGTGTATATATATGATGGTGGTTAGCTTTCTTATATTTTTTATATATGTTTTATATATGTTTTTTATGTTTATATGTGTATTTATATATTATAATACACTATAACCACATGCAATATAATTGTAAGATATTTTAGTATGGTATTTAAATACTAATTTATTGATTAAGTATTATATTTTGTAATATTATAGTTAGATAGAATTTTAGTATGATTTTAAATGATGTATTGTCTTTTTAAGATTTGGCTGATTATTAAGTGGTGGGATGGGCTGAAGCATGTGACTATATGATCTCTCCTATTTAAATGTTGTAGTAATGTTATTGCTTTGTACTGATGAAGGGTGTAGACCCGAAAGCTTTATGGAATAAATTATTTTGGTGTGTTATCATTGTGTACTCTATGCAGTTGGCAGGAGCACCATTGTTTTATTTAGTATTTTTTTTCTAACACCCATTTCTTCCACAGGACCTCCCTGACATGACATAGATAGTTGAATAATTTATCCATCTGAAAATATGCCAAATGACATATTTTGTAAGAATTAAAGGGTAAACAGTGCCCAGATAGCTATGTAAGACTACAGGTGTCACATCATTGCACATTATCAATATTAATAATCAGTGCTTCAAGCTAAAGCATGTCTGAAGATGCTTTATTTTACTTGCTATGGTATTCTGTAATTATTTTTACTATCAGTCTTTGCTTGTAAGTAGTCTTCCAGCATGGGAGCATCTGAATTCATTCCTGTATCATTAAGGCAAATATGGAAAAAAACACTCAAAACTGCCATGTAACACTTAGCTATGCCTTGTCAAAATAAAACAGCCTTGTTATGTGCTTTTTCCCCATGCCCAAGTCTGCCCAACAGAACTGCCTATTCTTTCACCCATATTAAAGATTTCTCCATTAGAGTATGGGGGGGGGGGTGTCAAGAGCCTTCCAGAGGGTTCATCATCCACTGCCATCCTGGAAATGAGGGCATTTGTCATGACCTAGCCCTAGATCTGGGTTGTGGATGTGCAATCTGTGTCATTACAGAGACCCATAATGCCCTCCCAATATGAGTATATGCTTCAGCACATCTACTCTGATGGCTACCACCAAGTGACGCCTTTTATGAGTTTAACACGCAACCTCCCCCACCTAAGGCTGTATCCCAGTCTACCCCTGTCAGCTCCATGAAGTTCCTGAGCCACCAATCAAACCTGGGTCACCTGGGCTATAATCGGATCTTTATCCATCTCTGCCCCCAGAGCTGGCTATGTGTAACAGCCTTGACAGTCATCCATCTTGAGATTAAAGGTGTTTTACTGTACATGACTTATGTCTCTCTCTCACTCTCTCTCCAGTCCATCATTCTAATCTGATTGTGTACATCAGAAATATGTTCAGTAACAGAAGATAGATAAATTATTTTGCCATATTCATAGGTTTGACCATGAAAAACTTATTGGATGCAGGGGACATTTCTCTACGGGAGTATAATTTCCTGGCTGTTTCTAAGCCTAAGATCCATGTTATTTTCAGAATTCCAAAAATAAATATGTCCACTACTGATCTATTATTTCTTCTGGGGGAACTATTATTGAACCACTTGCACTTTTTTGTGGATTGAAAGCTTAAACCATTTCTGCATTGTTTTCCAGGTGTCTTGAAAGAATCAATGGGCTTCCGAGATAAACTGAGATCTGTGAGCTATGGTTGAAATGACTTGCTGGTCATTGGGAATGTGAAGGATCTTTTTACTGTCATCCCTCAGGAGTTTGGCATGGTTTGGTTTAGGGATATGGTTTTCAGATCCACTACTTTATCTGTTTTGAACATTAACGCTAGTTATTGCCCTATGGAAATTACTCTGAAATCTAAATTTTTCATCTTTCAAGGGGCATTTTTTTTAGACAAGTGACCATTGTGGGCATGAGAAGATGGCACCATATTTATGACAACATTGCCTTATACTCCTGCCAGAATAAATTTGCCATGAGTTGCCCTCTTTACCAAAATCTCAAACTTTATGTCTGTTGTTTGGCTGATATTCTTAATATGGAAGGGGGATCAAGATATCCTTAATGATTTTTTTCTATGTCTCAAAGATACTACACATTTTCTGGACTTTAAGTTTCAAACAGATACTCAGCAAATTCTGTTCTTGGACATTTTGGTATATAAGGATATGGACCACTATTGTTCACATGTTTACAGGAAGCCCACATGCTCAACTCATTTTTGGCATTTTGACAGTGATCATACTTTAAAACAGATAGGGGGTGTAATCAAGGGGCAATTTATCAGGATGTGTAGGATCATCTGACAGGATTACCAGTTTTTACAATAATGTTATGTCTTAAATCTATGCTAGTTTATACTAATTACCCTGAGTCCTTGACTGATGATATCACTACATTTGTGAAATTAAAACCACATTCGGGCTGTGTACCTATTTTAGTTAAATAAGTGGTTAAGACCCCCAGAGTAAATGTACAGAGGTTTGGTTATTCTATGACTTTGCATTACTCATTTGACACTTATAATCTACAGGACATTATCATCATCAAGAACTGGAAATGTATGCTGGACATCTGGTCTGTTTTTTAAAAACTGGACCCTTTACCCTGTTTTTTTTCAAAGCCATCAATATCATTGGGGTAGGTTTGAAGAGAGATATAGGGGTGTTGCAAATGGATCTGTGAGTAAATGTGGTGGTTACTCCAGGTGCTTTCTTTTTGAAGGTCTGAACATTGTTTTAAACAACTATCCAAGGGTTATTCCTTGTGCTGGGAAGTATAAGCTTAAAATAATAGGTGCTGTCAATGCTGCCATCTGCATCTCATTTTATGTTGGAAAAACTGAACATCTCCAACCGAAAAGAATTTATGGACATTTGTCAAGCATTTGAAAAGGCAAGCAAGAAAAATTACTTATTTAAGCCTTCTATATCTTTTGCCAATTTTAAGAAATTCACTTTTTTATTTTAGAAAAGGTAATTAAGATTTTAGCGATGGTGACCGGCTCACTATTCTGTTATGCAGGGAATTGCTCTGGCAGATTACTTTAAATAGTGATACTCTACCAGGTCTTAATGACCAAAATTGTATAGCTCATATTTTAAGGATGAAAGCAAATAAGATGACTCACTAGTTTTTTGTCTCCACCTAGTTTTAGTTACACTTCTTATTTATTTGTGTGTTGTTTCCTGTCATGTATTTCTGAAGAAGTACTTACCTTTGGGATGAGTTTGTGTGAATCTGAGTGTTCTATTTTACTTATTCTTAGTTTTGTTTTTTCTTGAACACTTGGTTTTGCTATTTTGCTGGATTTATTTTTAAACATTAAATACATAAATAAATAAATAAATGGCAAACAAATGTCAAAAAGCTATAGAGTTGTTGTTGTCTTTCGGCTTTTCCCGGTTAGGGGTCGTCACAGCAGAACTCCGGTTTGCTAATGATTGGCAGTAGATCTTGACGAACGCTGAGGTGCCAGCTCAACGTTCAACCTTCAACTAAGGCACACCCATTTACGCATGTCTTTCGAATGCCCACCCGACCGCGGGGAGGACATGCAGACTCCACACAGAAGGCACTTCCCGAGTAAGTTTTACAAAACACTGGTATAACCTGGGCTTCTGTTTGGCACAGAAACCTGGTTAAGTGACGGCTGAGCAGCTAAGGAAGCTTGAGGTGATAGAATTGAAGTGCTTGAAATGACTAGTAGGTTAAAAGACATGAGGACATCAAAGCAGAAGGCAATGTCACCCTGACTGCAGATAAGGTGAAGAAGAACAGAATAAGATGGTTTGGGTACATGTACATGTACATGAAAGCAAAAGACAATTTGACAAAGAAGATTTGGGAGAAATAAGAAGAAAGCAAGATAAGATGAGGACATACAGTCAAGAGATGAATGGCTCATGTGGGAGAAGACCTGCAGCAGTAGGTGTGACTCCTGAAGAAGATAGCCGTGTGGCTCTGAAGTGACAAACGTAGTGATAGTTTACATGACATCCTGACTCCATGGAGAAAATGAAACAAAGGGGTTGATGACAATGACAATGACAATTTGTACAAAAATACTTCTCAGTAATTAATATAACCACTTATAGCAATGTCAAAAACCATATTATAAGTCAAAATGCTTTACAGGTAAGCAATATTTCATCATTTGGAAGTAAGGAGTTGAGGTTCACTCAAATTAAAGCAATACTGACAGCAAAGATTCATGTCAATAGTTTTGAGCTACTTCTGTCTACCATATCTAATGATGAGTGAAGTTAGTAGCAGCTGAAACAGCACTACATACTTTGCATATAATAGTAGTGAGAAACAGGAAAATATGAGAGCTCCTATTACTGAAGTAGAGAAAGAAATAAACAAGGTTGGCAAACCTGAGTCCTTACATCTACAGGAGTCTAGTGTTTGCATGGACTCAAAACTTGAGAGTTATGTGATGGTGATAATAATGAAGCTGTCGATCAGCAACATAGCTATTTGTAGCTATGGTTTGTGACTAGGACTGTTTAAACTCCTTAACAGAGGGAACCTTGTGATATGCAGTTTGGTAGAACATCCCATTGTTCACTTAGGTGGCTGTAGTGAACAGGGCAACAGTAAGAGCTGTTACATGTTTCTGTGCAAACAAGGTTCTGGTTAACAGAGTGTAGATGTTGAATAAGCTTGTACCATTGTTGTAAATTAGCAACAGTTAGTGAAAGTGAAGATTTTGTACACAGTTATCACTATATGTAAGGCTATTGCTGTAGTGCATGCAGCATTGAGTGCTATTGTGGATGCAAGAGACAAATTTTGTGAAGACACTGTTGTAGTTTGGCTAGTTGTTTTGCTTGTAGGTTATGCGCAATTTTGCTCTGTAGAGAGGTCTTACTTTTTTATGGTGGTCAGATTTTAGGTTATCGTGTATTGCTTCACCTACTGGTTTTGTTTGGGACCCTACTACTAGTTTTGGTTTGTTAGATGATACAATGATAAATGTTTTACATTATATTATTTAGAATAAGGAGAGAATATCATTAGGCTAGTTTCATTGGATTAAGCAGTAGCTTTGATGATTCTAGACATTCTTAAATTGATGGTAACGACTACAGAGTTATAGACTGGAGTTATCTGTACAGATTAATATGGGATTATTTGATCTATTGGACTATGGTAATTTGTGGCTTGATGGAAGCCATTAATGAATATTTTAATATTAGTGAGCCTAGTGTTGTGTCCTGGGGTACTCACTGTTCATGTATCCAACTTGTAATGTCAGAAACTGCACCGTTGAGTCCTCATAAGAGCGAATCTGCTACCCAAAGAATGTTGACACTCCGGGAATGTCGATCTTGTTCGAAACACCCGTCACTTCCGGATGTCTCCTATGACTGTTATGGCCCCCTGCACCCCCCACACCCCCTGATAATTATATATACTAACTCCAAGATCGTACTACAGTGAGGGAAGGGGTACATGTCCCGATCCCCATTGTAGTGCAATCTCCACTCAGAATGCCAAATTCACATGAGTAAATGCACACTGGCATTGGCTCTTTTGTCAGTTCGGCAATTTACAGCTCGCTAATATGAACTTTTGAAAACAGCCTTTCACACATCTGACCATCTCAGATGTGCACCTCAACATTTTAAAGGTAAACCATATATATATATATATATATATATATGGGTCTATATGACTTGGTTGACAGTTCATATGGTCGACTGTTTATTTGGTCGACAGTTCATTTGATCGACAGGCATTTGCCCCCTTCCCCAATGTTGTGTGACCCTGGAGTTGCTATATATAGATAGGGGGGGTATGGGGGCGAAGCCCCCCACCTAAAATGCCTGTCGATCAAATGATCTGTCGACCAAATAAACAGTTGACCATATGAACTGTCGACCAAGTCATATAGACCCATATATATATATATATATACACCTATACACACATACACATACATACATACATACTGTGTGTTTATTACAGTATGTAGAGAGAGAGAAAGAAGTTTGAGCATAAGTAGGATGAACAATTCTCAGAATGATAGAGCCCTTATCATTATAATAAACAAACAACTCAGGAGCTTAATAAACTTGATCAAAGCCAAGTTTGAGTCTAAAATAGCTACCCAAGCCAAACACAATCACAAGACATTTTTTAGTTATGTCCATAATCTCAGAAGCACAACACTGCAATATACTGAGCTGATTGTGAATTATGTTACCTATACCTTGGTTGATGATGTAGAGAACCTACAGGTGGGTAAATTCAGCTCTGACTTTACCTCAATCTCTCTCTCTCTCCCCTCCCTCAATCTGTCCCACAAGATATACCTGGAATGAACTCACTTCCAGATATCACATAAGACTAAGTCCTAAATGTACATTCAAAAGCTAAAAATACTACATCAATATATACTGACAATATCTTTGGATACATGATGTTAAATTGTATGAATAATGGTTTAGGCATGTCCCTAAGAACTCTGTTCAACCCCAGCCTCCATATGGGTTTTGTACCAAGTGAGTGGAGAATAGCTACTGTAGTTCCTCGGCATAAGGGAGGATCTTTCACAGACCCAAGTAATTACAGACCCTTAAGTCTGGCCAGCCTCATGTGCAAAGTACATGACAAGGATTGTCAAGGGGCAGGTCCTGCTTATTCAACCTATAGGACTTTTTTGAAAAAATCTCCAAAGCAATGGATGAAAGTAAAATGGTACACATCACATAGCTTGACCTGGCCAAAGCTTTTGATACATTCCTCCTCTCAGGTATAGTAGAAAAGCTAAATACACTGGCAACAACACCATGTCATATGCTGGCTTGCAAACTGGCTCACAGATAGAATGCAAGAGATCAAAATGGGAGAAGTTACTTCCCCAAAGAAACCAGTCTCCATTGAAGTTTCTCAGGGTTCAGTTCTAGGGCCCCTCCTGTTTGGCATCTACTTTTCTGAAGTACAAACCAATAGTAAAAGGCTCTGGCTGACTAAGTTTGCAGATGACTGTAAGCTAGGAGCAGTCATTGAATCCCTAAATGAATTAGACATCCTGCAGGAAGGTTTGTTTCAGATAAATAACTGGTGCCAAAATCATGGACTGAAACTAAATGCCAAAAAATGCATTATCCTATCCTTTGGGAAGTCATCTGCACTGGGGAACTACCACACTGACAGTGCACTTGTAAGGGATGATCCAGTTGATCGGGATTTGGGAACTTATGTGGACAGTGACCTAAATTTCAACCAACATGTATCCACTGTCATAACAGAATCCTTCTATATTGTGCAGCTTGTAAACAAAGAGATTTGGTCTAGATCTAGGGATGTCATTATCCCCCTTTACTCAGCTCTCATTAGGGCAATCATGTCCCTTTTGGCATATATCTATTCAGACACATGCTACAACTGGATCTCCCACAGAAATAGCTTACTAAAAGGATGGCAAATAAATGTCCTACATGGACTGACTCACTGGCCTGTCATTATAGTCTGTATCCTACAGACTGCTAAGCAATGACCTGTGTCTAGCATACAAGGCATTTTCTGACCCAGTACTGATGGATTTATTGCACATCAGCAAGTCAAATGGCACCAAAAATACTCAGCCTAGGGAAATAAACTTCTTCTTCAGCATCAACATAATGCTTTGGAGGTACAGATTTATATTACAGAGGATACCAATGCTCTGGAATAGATTCCCCATCCATGCTAAACAAAGCCCATCCCTGTCCATATTCAAGTGTAACTTGGATCTCTGGATGAGAAACAGAAAATGTACCACAGGCTGCCCCCGTACTACTAATGGACAGACGCAGCTCCTAAATGCTTTATCCTGTGCATAGATCTCATCATCCTATGTATGGTATTATGGCAGTTATTCTCATTAGGGGTAATATATAATTATTGACTATTGGATGGTTAAGCACAATCTAACATTAAATGGTATAAGTTAGTTCTAGCACCAAAAGGGATACTGGATAGGTTAAAAGTATTCATCTTTCAAAAATGTCCAACCATGCATGTCAGGAAAAGATGTTTTCTGCCACCTGATACAAAGACGGGTATGTTTTTTCATGCAAAAAGCAAGCCTTGATACTTTGGCCCTTTCCTTTCTTCTAGTACATGTTAGAAGTGGAAGGTGTTTCAGTCCTGGAAGAAGGAAAAGAGAAGCTATGGTTGAGACTGATTTTATGATAAAGTCTTCAATCACAGGATTTCTTACACATAACATCTCTGGACTGAGGAAAGTAACATGCATTTTTACCATAAGCAAAAGAGCTAGAGCTGTGATCATCTTAAATGCAGGAGACAAATCACCTCTCTTGCCAAGAATATATGATGATGTGACAGTACTGGAACATGGTTATTGAATCAGTGTAGGGAGAAGTGTAGAGGCTACCCATAGTCGTGGATGGCCTTTACTACACCCTTCTACTGTTGAAACATTGTGAATTGGGTTAAATGTGTAATATTTAAATGTAATTTTTTTTTCTAATTTTTTGCATGTTTGCACAGGTCTATATTAAATCATTGAATGCTTAGAAAAGCAAACTATGATTTATCGATCCCACGTAAGCGAAAGCTTACAAACTCGAACACTTAGAACAGTGATTGTTTTCCAAGGGAAAAAAAATCGCTGTTCCAAAAACAAAAAAAAAATAGACTTAAAACATAACATAAAGTCTGGGGGGCTTTGCCTCAACACCCCCCCCACTTAAATATATCAACTCGGAGATCATACTACAGTGACGAAAGCAGCAAATTAACAGACGCGGACAAGTGATTTCTTTTCCAGGGAAAGAATTTGCTTATATGCTGCTTCGTCATTTTGCCTTTTCGTCTTTTCAAGTTTGACCAAGACGCATTTGAAAGAATGCGTCTTCGGTCATCTAATAGGAACCTGTTTGCATGGCACGCCATGGAAAGCAACAATGCCAAGTCATGCTCACATAAAGACAGCTGACACCTGCCAGACATCTAAAAATAGAAACCAGATGTCATTAATAATTATAATTACGTATTTATTATTCATGCAATTTTAAATATTTTTTTTTGTATTTTTTTTAATTGCTGTTTGTGTGGTGTGACATGAAGCAGACCGGAGCACCGCAGAATCGAGCAGTGCTAATACATGCATAGCCAGCCGCTGCTAGACATCCAAAAATAGAAAACCGATCTAATTAATTATGTATTTCCGAGTCTATTTAAGTGTGTTTGCATGGCACGCTGCAGTGCTTAACAATGCTAACAGGTAGTCTAGTAGTATATGTGAAGGAGTACTAGTTTTCATAATACCCATATAGCTAAATGGGTAGATACAGCCTAATGTTTAGTAGTTCCTGGGTTTGAGTTTGTAGCAGTGATAAGATGTCTATAATTTAATTTATTGTATATGTTTAATTTAAAAAACAAATTGGTGAGCAGGACTGAGCTAATGCTAATGGCTACTACTGTTTGCACAGTGCTAAGCTTCGCTAAAACCTCGGTTGTGTGAGTTTTTGCACTGCTTAGCTTTGCTTATCTGGTTTGCGCGGTGCTAAGCAACACAGTTCTTTTTTAATGTTGCTTAGTGACATGTAAAGGCAGGAAAACAGCCTATATTAAGCACAATAGGTGGGAATTTTGCAACAGTCTTTGGAGTCTTATCTACTGTGGATATGGCAGGTTGTGCTGGTGAAGGTGGGTGTTTTTGGGTTCAGAGATGGGGTATTCAGGAGTCCAGGGTGTTGGGCACCTGGTTAAAAATCATTAACCCAGGCTGCTGCAGGGCAGTTTCCAGTGCTTGGAGTGTAAGCTGGAGGCCTGAAACTGGTTGGCCAGGGAACTCAGCAGTGTTACTTGTATCCTCCACACAAGTGAGCAGTGTTGTCACCATTATGATGACCTGAAGAGGAGAAAGAGGGGAACCTTGGACACCTGGTTCCAAGAAGCTAGAGCAGGGAATGTTCCACAAATATGTAAGTAAGTTTTTTCTCTGTTTTACCAACATGCAATCTGAATGCCTGCAAAACTGGTATTCATAATGGTGTGCTTCTCTCCCAACAGCTGCAGCTGAGATGGCTCGCAATGTCAAGTCCCATGTGGGCACCTGGCCAGGTTGTGCTGTGAGTGCATTATGTATGGATGTATTATGCTAATTGTGGTGTAATAAGCAAGAAAGAGTAAAACATTTACTGCAATAAAGTATACACCATAAAACTGTAGCACAATAAATGGGCAAGCTTTACTGTAGTGCAATAACTTGGCAAAGTAGAACTGTAGTGCAAGAAATGGATAATAACAATTGTATTGCAATATACAATAAACAATACCAATAACAGAAAGCAAAATGACATACAGCAGGATTGTGTTGTCTTAACCATTGCAGTAGAACTGTATGCATTACATGTCTATGGTAGGGTTGCTGCAGTCAGGTGTAACACTGTAATAGCTCTAGAATGCAAAATGGATTCAGTCACATAATGCTCTATTTTTCTCCCACTCCAGAAACAAAGGGTATATGGTATATGGTTGAGGTAGCCCATGTTATTAGCAGATATGATTTTGCTAACATTTCACAGACACTTATCAGCAATGCCAATAAAGTTAAATTTAATTGCAGTTGTCCCCTGCAGTCACATCTATTGGGTTCTATCCCCATGCCTGCCAACTAAGGCATGACAGATGTCTAGATTATGTACTCTACACAAACATGCCTCTCAAGTGTCACTATTTCATGTAATGTAATTAAAGCTGTCTAATCTGTCTGTCACAAGATTACCAGAAAATGAATACCTGGAATGCAATGTATTACTAAATCTGCTTACAGAACACCTTGGTAGTTATAGAAGTCCAGATTATGTGAAAGTTGTCTGTGTGCTAGTGTACCTGCATTTGTTATTGCTTGGCACATACTGACCCATGCTAACAGCTAGAGAGGTATGTATGTGCTACATCAGCTACAGGTGAATTGTAGTCACGGTACTCAAAACTGACACTAAATGTCTGTAGAGTATTTAGTAGCAGTGTTTTCAGAGATATTTTCTGCATTGTCAGCAATGGATTGTTTCTCTGTCTCTCTCTCTCTCTCTTTCTCCCCACCCTTTATCGTCATTTATTTATGATCGTTATTTATTATTATGATTTAATATTAACATATATTGTTAAACTAACTATATTTTTGGAAAATGTGATGTAATATTTTTATGTGTTATTATGATTCACTATTATCATACTTTGTTAAACTAACTATTTTGTTCCTCTTATGGTTTACTTCTTACTGGCATGCTGTTACCATAGTGACTGTTACGTTATTTACTGTTGTGTTATACATGCTATACATTAATATGTATTTGTATGAATTAAAATGATATTCCATTCTGTTACTGCTAACAATGGTTTGGTTATTGCTAACCTTAACCTATTGCTATACCTCTATTACCACAGCACATCAAGGGAGGTCGGTTCTGGCTGATCCCCCTACCTTGCCTCAATCGGCCATGGCACTGGGACCCAGCATGTCTGGGACCCAGACCACTGGTGACCCCTCTGCTGCCCCTGTATGACCTGTGGCATTGGGTAGTACTGACCCATGGGACTGGGCCCAGTTCCCCTCTGGGGACGGTGGTGGTTGAGGGGGTGTTTTCACCTGGGATGAGCTGCCGGTCTTGGTGTGCAAGATAGTCTACCATGGGTTTGACCACTGCCTGCACCAGTTTGAGGGGATGCTGGCTGACCTTGCCCCAGTGACCAGCCTGCAGCACTGCCACCTTTGGGGCAGTGAAGGAGCAGTGCTGATAGTCCCATGGGTTGCAATGTGAGTCATGATGCTGCTGTCTGGAGGCACATGGGACTTGGATTCCACAACATCCTCCCTATCCAAGGTGTTCACCCCCTTCATGTGTTACACACTGCCCCTGTCTGCTGTCTTGTCTGTGTGCAAATGGATCCTCACCTACTCATCTTACCTCCCCCACACATACCTATGTCCCTTCCCCAACATTCCACTCTCACCTTAAAAAAAGAAAATGGGGCACTTGTCCCAAAATAAAAAATAAAGTCCCATACATAGCTCTCCATTTCACACACATGTTCACTGGACACGTAATTTGGTCCAATTGGCTTGACAATGCAGTTACGTTGTCCTCACCCATCTCTCTGGGGTTGACAGTTCAAAGCCATATACAAATTCTGTAAGAGTACACAGTTGTTGCTGTACAAGAAATGGATTGCTATGGTCCTTCCTTACACCCTTCCTGCCCATCCCTACCTAACTTTCACTGTTTTCCCCCTGCTTGCACCCCATTTCACCACTTTCCTATCTCCCCATTTTACTTATCTTTATATGCTTGTAGCTCGTTGCTGTGTGGTGCGCTGTGCAGCTCACTAAGCTCAATTCATTGAGCTATATTGACAATATGTGTTTATAAACTTGTAATACACACTTACAAAATAAACACCTGTCCCATATTTTGAACCATGACCATTGCACCTGCATACCACTGCATTAACCTGCCATGCCACACAACTCTTACTTAAAACATGGGGTTTAAAGAAAACATAGCAATTGCCAGTTGCAGTCATTAAGCTTGTTTCACTGGTACTGCAGGTTGTGCCGCGCAAACTTGATTTAAATGTAATTAAATTAAAAAGATTACAAATGGGAGTGTACCTTGGACCCTGGTGAAATAGTACACCACTAGAAAGACAAAAACATAATAACGGATATAAGTGAGGCCTGTAATAGCAAGTAAATGTGCCCTTCGGCAGCAACATGTAGAACGACACCTACTAAGGCATTAATAGCAAAGTACATGTTGATCTGGGACCATGGTGCACTCATGCATTCATATAAAGCCATGAACATACTGATGGATGTAGGAAATGTATGCCTCAGCCTGTATGTGTGCACATATAGGTTCCATAGGTTCATACTAGGCTATCTGCTCTATTGCATTTATAAGCCTAGCCAGAGTATGTTTGGCTTTCGCCACCCATTTTAAATTAATTTTGCTATGCCCTTTTTCAAGGTTAGTATACTGTGCCTCTGTCTAACAGTGACACAGAAGTGATACCCGGGGTAAACCTACGATCTCCCATCCACTCATCAAGATTCCTCTTGAAGAGAGTCAATGAGGGACTCTGCCTAACCTGGACTGGGATTTTATTCCAGAGTGAAGGGAGCCTCTGGGTTATGAATCTGTCCCTCCAGCATGTCCTATTTATTTCAGTGCTGAGGTTCAAGTCTCTCGAGTGTGTAGCTTGATGGGATTTGGATTTTTTGAGGTGCAGCATGTCCCTTAATTCCGGGTTGGACATGGCTTTATATGTCAGGCACAGGTCACCTCTGAGCAGGTGGTATGCCACTGAGTACAGCTGGAGGTTCTTTAACCGGGCAGCATATGGCATCTGTTTGAGCCCTTCGATCCTCTTGGTGAGGTACTTTTGGGGTCTTTCCAGTTGCTGCAGGTGTTTGGTAAGGTACATCCCAAAAGGGGCATTGTACTCGATTATGGGCCTGATGAGGGATGAGTAAAGAGGCACGATGACCTCCCCTAATCTAGATGTGAATCCCTTCATGATTAGGTGGGCTATATAAAATGTTTTTCTAACCACTTTGGCCACGGGGTTGTCAAATGAGAGATTGCTATCAACTTGGGTCCCCAGGTCCCTAATTACTTCTTCTGTACTTAATGGATTACCACCTATGTGGTAATTTGTGGGCACTTTGTTTTGCCAAAGGGGATGACTATACACTTTTTGGCATTTAGCTTGAGGCCATGGCTCTGGCACCAGTTGTCTGTTTCTATGAGGCCCTTTTGGAAGATGCTTGTGTCAGCTGGAGAGTCGATTATGGCGCCCAGTTTGCAGTCATCTGCGAACTTGGTCAGCCACAGTCCTTCTGTGTTGGCCTGTACATCCGAGAAATATATACCGAACAAGAGAGGTCCCAGGACTGAGCCTTGTGGGATGCCACTTGCAACTGGTTTGGAGTCTGACATGGCTCCAGCAATTCTAACCATGCGGGTTCTGTCCTTGAGCCAGTTTGCAACCCATCTAGTGACATAGGGGTTTATATTTAAGCTGGTGAGCTTATCTATAATGCCCGAGTGAGGTATTGTATCGAAGGCTTTTGCGAGGTCCAGGTAGGCTGTGTGGACCACCTTCCCTCCATCAATGGCCTTGGTGACTGTTTCAAAGAAGTCGACCAGGTTTAAGAGGCAGGATCTGCCCTTAACAATGCCGAACTGGGTAGGATCCAGTGTCTGTAGGTCCCCAATATCTTTATTTATGAGGTCCATGATGATCCTTTCCATAGCTTTGCAGACCAAGCTAGTTAGGCTTATGGGGCGATAGTTTCCAGGGTCCATTGAGGCAACACCTTTGTGGAGAGGGACCACTGTTGCTGTACACCACTCTTTGGGTACATATCCTATAGTAAGGCTGAGATTGAACAGTAGTTTTATGTTTGGGTTTAGCTCTTCTTGGAGTTCATGTAGGACGCAGCCCGGGACACCGTCTGGTCCCATTGATGCTGTGTTTTTTGCTTTGGAGAGGGCGGCTCTTACCTGAGCATCTGAGATGTCAGGGGGGCAGCACTCTGCTGAGATAGATATTTGCCTTTTTGGTGGGGAGGGGGGGGAGAAGTTTGCACTGAACCTGTCAGCCTGGATGTTGGCAATGTCTGTGGTTTCGGTGTATTTTTTGTCATTTTGGACTAATTCTGAGCATATCTGGGAATTCCCACCCAGGTTCCTAACATAACTAAAGAAAGCCTTGTGATTATCCTTAGTGTCCTGTGCAATTTTTCTCTCGAAGCTGGCCTTAGACGATTTTATGAGTGCCCTTAGTTTTTTGCTAATACTGATCAGTGATGCCTTCCCTTTTTGGGATTTTGCTCTATCATGTAGTAGCTTCCTCCTTCTATTGTATAGTTTGTTTATGGCTGGGATCCACCAGACAGGACGTCTGCCTTTGGAGGATTGGTTCTTGGTTTTATCTGGGATTGCATGATCCATGCATTCCTGAAGGTGTTCATAGAATGCATTTATAAAGGATTCTGCGGTCTGGGCCATATTTTCCACAGGCCCGGGGGCTTTGAAGGATTCCACCTCGGTTTTGAGGAGTGTGAAATTTGCTTTAGAGAAGTTTTTCACTGTGGTTTTCTGGGCAGGGGGTGGGGTCGGGATGTGAATATCCAGTGAGATCAGTTTATGGTCTGATCTTACCAGTGAGGGATACACTTCTGGTCTGGAGCATAGAGTCCCCATGTTGGTGATGATCAGGTTCAGTATGTTTTCCCCTCTTGTGGGAGTGGTAAGAAGGTGTTCCATAGCATTTGAGTTTATGAATTTTAGGAACCTTTGGGCTAGGGTGTTGGAGCTAGAGTAATGCTCCCAATCTATGTTTGGGTAGTTGAAGTCGTCCAATATAAAGGTGTTTGGAGAGACATTCATATTTTCCAGTGTTCTCAGGAAGGCCGAGTGGGGTTCCTGGGTTTGGGAGGGTGGTCTGTAGCAGGCTATAAACTGGAAGGCAGTTTTACCCACTGTTAGTTGCACATGGATAGTCTCTGATGCTTCGTGCTTTGCCACCAACCTGGAGGTGTGGGTATCTTTGATGAATATTGATACTCCCCCTCCTTTTGTGGTTCGGTCCAAGTTTTGGGGCCGAAAAGCATGGTATGAGATATAACCTGGTAGTGCTGGGGTGCTCTCAGGAGCCCTGAACCAGGTTTCTGTTACTGCACAGATATCGATGTTCTCCATGCTAAGGAGAGTTTCAAGTGCGTGCATCTTGAGGTTTAGACTTCTGGCATTGAGTAGCATTACTCTTAGTTTCTTATCCCTTGTGATACCTATGGAGGTGGGTTTGTCTTTTGAGCCTTGCCTAAAAAAGGCACTATGGGGGTAGCAAGAGCCTTTGCCAATATCCGAAAGCCCAGGGGTGACAGGTGCAAGCCATCCCTAACGAAGCATCGTGGCTTGTCGAGCATATCATCCCAGGCTGACAGGCATTGGATCCCCTTTGAATGACACCAGTACTTAAGCCAATTGTTGAAATTGATCATCTTGTCTTCATATTGTGGCATCATTCTTGGTGAGGGTAAGATGCTACGCAAGGTCAGGGTCATACCGGCCTAGGCTACATGCTCGGAGAGCTCCTCTATGTCTCTTTTCATGTAGTCCAGGGAGGTATGTCTCAGGTCATTCACACCAGCATGGACAATGACTGAGTCATATTTGTACTTGCCTTGGAGTGACCCGAGTGCTTGTGTTATGTGGCGGATCCTAGCGCCCGACAGGCTGCTCACCGTGACCTTCTCCTTGTTCAGCCTGGTGAGCGGGACATTAGTGTGCCTGACGATAGAGTCACCTATTACAAGTGTATCAGGTGTGTTGTTTAGCCTTAAGGGCTGTGACTGTTCGGCACACTGGCTTTGAGAGACATGTGTTGCACGTGTTTTATTTTGGGGTAGCGATAGCTTGGGTGTCTGCTTTGGAGGTCTCTGCTGCTTAGGCAGATCTTTATTTAGAGCCTCCGAGTATGTTTTTGTGTGATTATGTGTTTGGTTTGCTGTCGTGGTAGGTCTATGTGAGACTGGAATTGTAGTGAGTGTGGTTTCCTTCTCCTCCTGACTGGTTATGCCAGTACTGAGTTGAGAGTGCTTAGCCTCCAGTTTGGCTATATGGTTGCATCTCTCACATGTGTTGGAATTTGTTGGGAGGAGGAGAGGGTTGTCTGTGTACATGAGGCAGTTGTAACATTGCCTCAAGATTCCCAGGTTCACCAGCTGGACTGGAGAGGAGATTGACAACTGACCTTTGGACATGCTAGAATAATATTGGGAATTCCTTTATAATTGAAAACAAGGGCCAATGGGGAGTGAGGGTGTAGTGCTTTTAATTTTTAGTGCTGACTTATATAATTGTTTTAGTGAGCAAGTGCCAGGTAATTTAAGTGCAATGTGTTACAGGTAACTTAAATGCAAAAACGACAAACAGTAACTTTCTTTCAAGTGAAACAAGGAAATAAGTACAGTAAGCAATGCAGATATCACTAGGGATCCACAGAAGTGCTGAGAAGCCATGTTTTAGGTGGAATTAGCATTCCAGGGAAATAAGCAAACAAACAACAAGCATACAAATAAAGCTAGATTCAGCAGGCCTGGATCTAGTCTATGCTACAGCAAACAAGGTGTACCAATTTCAGTAAGAAACAGTTCAAATATGCAGGCACTATAAACCTTTAACCAGAAATTCCCAGCTCAGAAGGGCAGAGTCCAGCCTCTCCTCCCACAAGAGTGCAGACCACAAACCTTCTTAATGTAAAATAACTGGCCTGAAGCCCAAGTGCATAACCCAGAACTAATACACTTTAGGAATAACAGACACTGAGCTCTCAATCAGCAGTTCCCAACTTAGAAGGATGAAAGCTACCTGTCCTGCCACCACAGTGCATGCCACAAACCTTCCTAATGTAAAACAACTGGTCTGAAGCCCAAGTGCTTAATCCAAAAGACTTAGAATGAGAGCTACACATTAATCAAGTTACTACCAAGCAGTAATAAACACAATTGAATACTTTAAAGAATGCCTGGATTAGTGCTCAAGTTATACAAACAAAGCTAGATTCAGCAGGCCTGGATCTAGTCTATGCTACAGCAAACAAGGTGTACCAATTTCAGTAAGAAGCAGTTCAGATATGCATGCACTATACGCCTTTAACCAGAAATTCCCAGCTCAGAAGGGCAGAGTCCAGCCTCTCCTCCCACAAGAGTGCAGACCATGAACCCTCTTAATGTAAAATAACTGGCCTGAAAGCCCAAGTGCTTAAACCAGAATTAATACACTTTTAGAATAACAGACACTGAGCCCTCAATCAGCAGTTCCCAACTTAGAAGGATGTAAGCTACCTGTTCTGCCACTACAGTGCAGACCACAAACCCTCTCAATGTAAAACAACTGGTCTGAAGCCCAAGTGTTGAAACTAAAAGGCTTAGAATGAGTTACACCAAGCAGTGATAAATACAATTGAGTACTTTTAAGATGACGCAAAAGCAAAATAAAGTAGGAAGAAACACAA
>NC_056728.1:751038478-751115978 GCF_019279795.1 Protopterus annectens | reverse complement strand
ACACAGCTCTCACAGTTATTTCTACAAGTTGTTTTCCTCCAAAGTGTTCACACACTCTGCATATGTCTATTACCTGCAGCAGCAGCTGCAGCCTGTACCACACACATCTTAATGGTAAGGTTTCTTCTACAGACCTACCCTCTGTGACAATGTAATCTCCTTGCCCCAGTAATGTCCAGCACAACATATCATAATTGGGCCCTAATTTACATGAAGGCCTTATATATTGTACAGTGGTTGCATGTCATTGGCTGATGATAGTGCAAATCAGCTGTGTTAGCTGCAATTAGCATTTCAGTCCCATAGATTGGTTTAGAGTCAATCACCCCCTGACGAGAAGCATGTTTAAAAGGCAAGCAGCTGGTTATGGGGAACCAATCTGTATAAGACTTTCCTCACACAGAGCATGCCTTTGAGAAAACTTTACTATCACCACATATCAACAGAGGAGTACTGCACTCCATCAGGTATGCAACTGATTTTGTGTACAACAGGATGCAGATGAATTAATAGACGTATGGGGAATAGGAATACAGCATTAAGCCTGTTGTAGACCTGTGATAATGACATGTCATTGATCTCTTGCTGTCTTACACATACATAGGATGTACTATACATCAAAGGTGCATTGTGGCATACTGGTATTGTCACACTGTCCCTTTATAGTGGCTGTAATAGCACACTGCTAATTGTGTGGCACTGTTCCTATGATGTATTATCGGGAGGTTGCCCATAGGGGACACACCACAGTAGACCCAAGTGTTGGGTGTATGATCATACAGCAGTATCTATCATGGGACACATCAGAATACCTGACTATTGCTACTATCTCAGTTGTACACTTAGTATGTCTGAACACTGTGGAGTATGGCATGTGTGAGGAAGCAGTGGATAGTGCCAGCCATGTTCTCCTTGCTGTATTTCTACATAGTATACTTCCACATATGTGATCCTGTAATGTGGTTCCCTTTTTCTGTCTTTTAGGAACCATGTATCATAGACACCATGCACCCTTCTCTGATGCAGAAAATGAAATCATACTTGAAGGACTAAGGCAACTTCATCACATCCTTTGTCCAGGAGGAGGCAAAACAGGGAACAGTGGGCTGCATTGTCAGCAGACCTTGTCTGTGATGTGAATGGCATGGGACATCAGGGCAGGACATATGAGCAGGTTTGACACTGTGCAACAGACATTAACTATGCTGGATTACAAAGGGCAGCAGATGTAGCCAGGGATTGTGCTGTCACCAAAGGATGGCCTGCAGGGGAACAACCACTCATGGTCACTGAGGATTTCCTGGTGAACCTAGGCACACATGACAGCACCCAGGCATCTGTCACACCATACATCTTGGAGGTGAGTGCCACAGTTTCCACAGCAGAGGAATGTGCAGGTAGGCTTACTGTGTTCAGCATTGCAATACTGTAGCAGTCAGTGTGTCAGGCTGTACATACTTTTATGGGGGTATCAGGTCTTAAGTCCTTGGGGGGGTTTACCTCGGTTGTACTCTCATGCTCAGAATATGACCAGTACAAAAAGTAACACAGTAGGTACTGCAAATGTGAGATATATGGATGTATTACCTTGTTGTGCTGCAACATTCTTTAGTACTGACATTACCTCACCCTCAACTTTTCACAGGTAAGTCAGGTAGTGGCCATGGTCCTGCTTCTGATAAGCATGACACTGTTTTGTTAAGGAACATTTATATTCTATTAAAGTTAAGGCCAGAATAATGCCCTATTTTAGCATAATGTTGTGTGTAAACAGGGTAGAATGTTTTTATTTTCCATTCTGGAACAGGTACATAAGGATCATAAATGTGGTGATCACAGGAGTGCAGTTGAACAAATACAAACACTTTAGCAGTGACAGTTAAGAAAATATAAGCCTCCTGGTTTAAATAAGGCATTTACTCTAAAATGCATTTTAAAACCCAAAAGGGTGAAAGGACATTAAATTAGGCAGTGAAATGTGTATTTCAGTATATTTGTTAAGATAGGTGTACTGGGTTTTTATGCGTCAATTTATCAAGTATACTGTCATATTGCTTAATTAAAAGGTAAATTGTACTGATCATGTTTTACTTGATTTACTTGAAGTGACTGTTATAAAGGTCTTGAGTTGAATGTATATTCCGTTCTGAGAAAGTCTATTTTGGATGAAAGCGGAGAGGAAACATTTGACCACTAATACAGTTGTGAGTCTTTGATATTATGGGTATTGGTGGATGTTTTGTACACAATAGTGCAGGTATTCATGTACTGCTATTTTCTTTCTTATCACAGGTGACTGGAGGGGTTGGTCTCTGTCCCCTACACAACCTGATGTCAGCGTTGCTTCAGAGTCTAATGATGATGTTTACAACAGTGAGGCACAGGAGTGGATGTTTGGGGCTGAATCTGTCCCAGAGGTAGACATCCCTTTTTTGCCTCCATTATCACCGCACACAGTCAGTATGCCCACACATGCCCTTCCCTTTCCCTGGAGGCCACAGATATTGGACTGTCAGAGGGTGTGGACATTGAACAGGAAAGTATAGCAATTATGGCTCCAGTGAGTGTAGACACTGGCCATAAACAGAGAGCTGGTGAGGTCCCACACAGGCAGATTGACAAGGGTGCTTGTAGGAAGCCTGCTGTCTGTCCACCACCTGTTGCAGGTGTCACATCATGGGTCACTTGGTACATGTTTTGGACCATCATGGAGGCACAGACATGTTCTGAATGGAACACTGGATGTATGCTTAGGGTTATGGATGCAGCACAGTCTGACATCTGTGACTACCTCCACTGCACTGGGGACACCATGGATCAGTTGACTGATGCAGTGGACAGGAGGTAGATTGAGACAGTGTCTGTTTTGGACCACACATTATCTGTGCTGGAATGTGTGGTTGGAGTTGAGCATCATACTCGTGGATGTAGGTCAGCAGCCCTATTTGCTGAGACTCCACTTGGCTGTGCACAATCATGCTTTAGTAGTGGCAGTACATCCAGCACTACAGAGGGGAGTGTGCTGTCCACACCATGACATGGCAGGCCATGGGCTCATGTCCTGGGCATTTCCAAGGGGGACATGGTCCCATCAGACAGCAGTCACCATCAGGTACTAGCACCACTTCTGACCTTAGGCATGACGAAACCAGTGCAACTCCTAGCAGAGCCAGTTCCTGTGTTCGGGCTGGAGACAGTGAACTGTCAACTCTACTATGTACAGTCCAACGTTGTCTAACATACACACATGTAGGGCTAGCACTTAGCTTGACTGTGTACACGCACACACTGAGACACCTCTTTCAAATGCAGGTGACCTACAGACACACACACCACCTTTCCATGGTCCATTTACTTGCTTCCCTTCCTGACTCACACAGATGGTGTAAACCGTTTGGGTCAGCTTAGGCCTCCTGCACCCCCACACAACACCCTGTGCAAGTGATGATACCTGTGCCAAATCCCTGTCATTCTTGCCATTGATGCAGGGAAATGAAGCCATGTGTCTGATGCACAGGGTGTCTACATTACTTGACATGTACATGTGTAATGCAGTGTTGTTTTGCCATGGCACTTACAGTGGTTAATGACAGATACTGTATGCTGGTATTTGTCACACGTATGCCCATACGTTGGTGCATGTTATGTTGTCTGATGTAAAGGCTGTATACTTACATGATAACAGGTGTGCCATGGACCTGTTTCTGTTTGAGGGGTGTGTTGGGATAATCTATAGATACAGAGTGGCAATGAAGCACCACAGGATGGCATGTCAGCACAGCAGAAATATGTCTTCAGCAAGGTAGAGCACTATAAGTGCATGGCTCCATGGGTTCATATTTGTATAACAGGCTAATAAGGAAAATGGCAGCATTCAGCGTACTCATGCATCCCTAATCTGTAAACAGGTCTGCAATCCTTGATAAATTTCACCAGGGTTTTGAGAACCCAGACATCTACAAGCTGTGAGAATGGTGATGATCCATCTACAAATAACCTGTGTCCAGTACAGACAGTTTCCCAACACCAGTTATGATTGTCATGCTCTGCATCCCAGTGTATAGCCTGCAGATGATGTGTGTCACAGCAGATGTGTGCTTCACATGCATGGGTAGCCTGTTTCATGTAGGGTGTACTGTCTGTGTTATATACCTGTCTCTCCAGCATGTACTATATATACCACAGTGATGTTGTAGGCATGTAGAACAGGCGAGACGTGTGTTTGTCCTGTCATGGATACTCAGGAAGTACACAGTGGGACCTGACACCACCCTGTATGGAGCCAGGCACATCCCCTCCAAAGCATGTAGGCAGTCATGACATGGATTCCATAGGAAATGTTATCTACTCTGTGTATTGGTGCACCCTGGAACCTGTGTGGCTGCTACAATTGTAAGATATGCCTGTGTAGTGACATATCAAGGGTACCATCACACACAATAATAGCTGTGATGACTGACACATTCAGTATAGCAGTGACAGTCTGGGATTTACATCCCACACCTGTCAGTGTAGGGTGTACAACAGTGAATGCATCCCCACATCTTATCGACCAGTGAGAGTCAAAGGCTACATTACTGTCTGTGTCTATAACTCCATGTGCAATGGCTCAACTGTGTGAAGTGTGCAGACACTACAATATTTTGAATGAGTGGATGATGTCTCACAGGATAGTATTGAGCAGTCATTGACAGTTAGTCTTTGTCAGTGGCTAAAAGTACAACTGACTGTGTCTTACGCCATGCTGGATACCTGCTGATTCTGTGTGGGAGTCTGCATATTGGGAGCTGTCACAATCACCTGCTAATGTACTTAGTCAGAGGTCACTGGCACTGGCCATGACTGCAGAGAAGGAATAGGTAGACGGGTATGCCAATAATGGAGGATGATGAACCCCACTGGTGACTGGTGTCATTGTAGCAGAGGTCTCCCACTGCTAGCTTCCCAGAGTATGACTGTCAGACACTTTCCTATCCATCAGCTGACATAATACTCTGTACATGACATACACAGTTTCCAGCAAGTCCTGCTGGTCTAATATTGTTATACACCTTGTCAGGGCATGGTTGGTGGAGCAAGACATGTGTCTGACATCCACTGCATAGCATAACACTCAATGGGCTCTGCCAGTTACAGCTGGTAGGTATGATCTGGCCTTGAGCAAATGTAACAGTGTGTGGTCCAGTGTCACTAGGTGCATGACAGTGCTAGTGCTCATATCCATGCTAACTGCTATCATGGCATTTCAGGTAACATGACTCAGAGATCTGGGGACACCACTTGACACTACATGCTAGTCGTCCTCCATGCAACTAAGTGTTGCAGTTACTTCTAGCATGTTGCAGGAAGAAAGTCATGCAAGGTATCTGTACAGAGCACAGACAAACACATTAGGGAAATGTAATATGTACACACTATGTTGCTTAGTTGTGCTGTGGCTCAGTTGCCCAAAGAATGGTCCAGGTCCTTACCTACAATGCCTGCAGCACTGCCGTGACATCCCAGTTGGGGAACCAACATAGTGCATCATGTGTTTACCAATATGGGTGACCAGTACAGCCCTCCCTATGTGACTTCCTCCCTGGTGGGATCTGGCCACAGATCAGTCTCTTTAGAACTACTAGCACATACCTGCCTTGCACACAGTACAGACATATATGTGAAGACAGCCATTTATCACCTCCAGTGGGATGGTTGACATAGCATGACTGCACCCTCTCTTCAGATGGGACAGGGAAGTATGCAGAGCTCTGCACCCATGCATTGTCAACAGCATTACAATGGCATGAACTCGACTGTATGTGACAGGAGGGACACAAGCTCATCATGGCTCAGCAAACCTGACTGGTGGACAACTGCCATTAGCAGGCTGTAGAGTAACAGGTGGACAGTGCTGTGTGACAGTTGGGATGAGGGTGCCCTCCCCTTACATGGAGGCACTACTTCCTCAGCTAAAAATAGCATATACTGTTGTTGTGATGTTGAGTAGACACAGTAAGGGACACAAGTAACCACCCATACAAAGCAGAACCACAACACACAGTGTAGTTGTATGTGTGACCTCAAAGGACAGGCCCAGATTGTCAGTGATCTCATATGTCATGCTGCCATATAGGATGGGTCTGGACTCATACTTGACCTGTACACTCATAATGCCTGCATCAGCTGCACTTCCTTGTCCTCAACACGTGACATATGACATTCCTACAACCTGTCCCATAACTTCCTTATTTACAGAGTAGTTCATAACTGGCCTCTCAGTGGAGGATACACAGTATCTATTGCACATGCTAACATTCTAGGCTGCATCCCACATGTGATCTGACAAGGATTACTAACACCATTGGGACATCCTTGCAATCATACTGACACTACCGGCTGCATACCAGCTGAGTGGACAATGGCAACTGTTATACCCTTACACCTAGGTGGTACATCCACTGGCCAACATAACTGTACACCTCTTTGTATGAGTATCCATATCTGTATGGCTGTAGGGGTAATTATCATGGAGCTCATCAGCACACATATATGTAGTCTACACACAGCTGACTGTACACAGTTTGAATGTGTGACAGAGGGAGCATGACTGTTACATGTGGTGGGTATTACTGAGGCAGTGACCTTGGACCTGGGTGAGGATACATCAGGGCATACAATGCTTTAGATTCAGCAAAACCATCAGACTATATCCCCCTGCTCAGGGAACATTTACAAAGCACCCACTTAGGCATCCATGATACTATCATTTTAGGGGTCACTAAGTGGCCCATTGCTGGTACACATGCACAACATAGGGACATCCACCTCCAATAGCTGATCTGTCAGCAGCAGTGCTCAACAGGGTGCAGTCCTTGCTCCTCTAATGCTTGGAATGCATTCAACCACACTACATGTGACTACTAACTGTGGCTAACAAAGCTGGCTGATGCCTGCAAATTGTGAGCGCTTGTGGAGTCTTTGTGGTATGTCACTATCCTGCAAGAAAGTATTGCGAACACATGCTTGTTGACATTGTACTGGCCATTAACTCCATGCATATATATATATATATATATATATATATATATATACATGTAGTATCAGTTCCATCAGTTAGATCTATGTACCTGGTAAGTAGTACATCAGTTGCAACATGTGATGTACATAGTTAGAGGTGAACGAACTGGGCACACAGACCTGACCATGCAGGTTTACACCTAATGTGCCTCAGATCACGATGTCTCTAAAGTAGTATGGCAAGAATCATATGGCATAGCTGAGGCCACAGTCACCTGTAAGTGACATACTCATGACCTCCAAGTACTCTTTCCTCAAAATGCCAATATCTGAGTGCAATGGCCATTTGGTGATGTACCTTTCCAAGCAGTACTGGCAATTGCACACAACAGTATGGTCCCTCACAAGGTCACTTCACATCTCCAGTATGTATTCAATGGTGACAGTCTGCAATGAGTGCCATTGTCACCTGTGGCATATAGAGTATGCAGAGGTGATCTGTGCCTTGCAGACAGGAGAATGTGTGACCCTGCTTTGCTGCATATGCTGCCTATCTGCATGAGGCATAGTAGATGGATAATCCACTGTAAGGACATTAACCTCATATGTGATGTTGGTACTACATAATTGTGGGAGGGATTTATCTAACAGACTTAAACACATTCTTGAAACAGAGCCCTGTCTAATGGCATACAGAGCTCCTCAGTGCACCTCACCATATGCTATCTATATGAATGGCTGGTTGACCATTATCTCATCACAGGGCATCAGCCTGTGTCCCTCATGGATTGGGGCAATATGTGTTGATCCTGTAACTACAGGTATAAATATGTCTATGATTGCAAGGGTTGTATGGCCATCATGTCAGTGATGTTCAAACATCCTGTGGTTCTATAACATGATGTAAACTGCTCTAACAGGCTCATGCATGACCATGGCTACATTGAGGCTAGCACCACTTCCAATCACTGCTTGCAGGACACACCAAGGCACACACATAGCGCAAGTTGGCTGTATGTAGATGAGAACACTTACCTATGTAATGGTACACTCTACAGATCATGTTACACACGTCATGTCTGCTAGTACTATCAGTTCAGGACATACTATGCTTGATGACATCAGCAGGCCTTGTTGTGGTCAGTCCATTCGGGGCCACATCATATGCTACAAATAAAATACTGCAAAACCATACCTATTTCTATGTTACCAAGATGATCCTATTTATGCCATCGGGACACACACACACTATGTGGCCTGTAGTGAGATTAAAACCCCTACCTATCTAGACTTATACACTGTAGATCACAGTATTTATTGCCTGCACCACAGCTTAATTCCTAATACTACACTGTCAGCTGGTAGTCTTAAGGTGTATGACATCATCAGGCCTTGTAGAAGAGGGCAGTGTGGAAGCCAGCAGCATGTTAGAAGACCAAAAAATGCCTAACAATTGTAGGTGGATAGCCCATGAGGGCATGGAGTTGTTTTGCAGAAGTATACACACACACCAAGTAGCCTGCAGTAGGATTAGAACTACTACCAATCTAGTCGTACACACTTTAGATCACAGTATTAATTGCACACTCCATGGCTTATGTCCTGATACTACACTGTCAGATGGTAGTCTTAAGGTGGATGACATCATCAGGTGTAGTAGAGGGCAGTGTGGATGCCAGCAACATGTTACAGGGCCAAAACGTGCACAACCATTGCAGATGGATAGCTCAAGAGAGCATGGCAGCTGTATAAATATACAGACACACGCACCAAGTAGCCTGTAGTGAGATTAGAACCCCTACCTATCTAGTTTTACACACCGTAGATCACACTATTAATCGTACACACCACAGCTTAAGTCCTGATGCTATAGTGTCAGCTGGTAGTCTTATGGTGGATGACATCATCAGGCCTTGTAGAAAAGGGCAGTATGGACACCAGCAGCAAGTTACATGGCCAAAAAGTGCATAACCATTGTCAGGTGGATAGCTCATGAAGGCATAGCAGTTGTCTTGCAGGGGTACACGCACACACACACACACACACACACACACACACACACACACACACACACACACACACACACACACACACACACACACACAAACTAGGCTTGTGTTGAACAGCATCTGTGGTCTGCAGAGTGAAATTGCTTTGTAGTGTTAACTGCATCTAGTATCCTAGCAGTGGGATAACTGTTATTATCCTAGCTATGTGTGCACATTTACCACTATGGCCATTTGTGGCTGCTTGCAGTTAGATGGGCAAACCTGTGGGCAAATGCAATGTGCCCTGTCCATGCATCCATTGACAACAGTATACATTACACCACCTGCTCACCTGCGTCTCTCTACATGGTGATATCCAGCAGGCACAGGGGTCTGTAGGTAATTGGATTATGTACTGTTGCTTCCTTAGTTTCGATCCTTTCAACAACAATATGGATGTGTGATAGTGCAGATTTACTCACCATTATTAGGGTATGTAGAACAATACAGACATCCACACACATATGTCTGTAATTAACAGGGATGTATATATAAATGTAGCTGTGTGTGTCTATGATATGTATATGTGTTATGTAGATATATGGGGAGAGTCTATGTATCAATGTGATATATATATATATATACATATATATATATATATATATATATATATATATATATATATATATATACACACACACACACACACACACACACACACATACATATATATATATATATATATATATATATATATATATATATATATATAGCTATATATATATTGGTATATGCCTATTTGACACTACATAGCGATAGATATACTATGTTTGTGAGAGATAATGATAGAAGGATATGTATACATATATGTCTGTATGCATAGGCATATTTATACATAATAGGTCAGTCTGCTGATGGGCAACAGAATTACGGTCATTTTAACTAAGTGCTTGGGCATGTTCAGAGTGACTGTCAGTACTTATACAGCTATTTCAAGCCACACTTACCTGTACTCCAGTCCAGGATTTTTTGTGTTACAGACTATACCTCTCAACTGTCCAGAGTTTCACAGAATGTCCAGAGTTTTGGCTCATGGTCTGTTCCTCATACAATTAGTGGTTTTCTGACAAATCATTTGGATGAACTTAGGACTGAAGTCACTAAATGGTGACATATATTTGCATGTCTGACTTCAAATCCTTCAGAAAATTGTCTGTTGAAACACACCATCTGTTATTTTAGTAACTGTTTATGTTTATGAGAGCGGTATTTTACATATGCCCCTATTTGTGGACCTTTGTCCCCCCATTTTTTTGGGCTTTGAACAGATTTCTTGCAATAAGAGGTTGAAAGGTATGTTAGAGACATTGACATCTGTCCATGTTTCTGCAGTACTGCAAGCCACTCTAGCTGTCCACAGCATTCCCCAGCTGTCTGCTGTACTTAAAATGTGACTGAGGGTCATAATGTTTCACCACACATGGACTAACAGTCTGTGAAAACACCAACATATTAATATCTCACATGCAACAGATGTGCCTACTTTCAGATTTAAAGCATCAATACCATCCTCCATGCTAACTTCCCTAGTCCACTGAGCCACACAGGCTGCCAGAGTGTGACCAAGTTCTGTGTTACAATCCTGAGATTGCCTGATCTGCTGATATACCATTGCTGACTTATTGTTAAAGCAGTTATATGGGAACACTGCTGTGTTGGGTGTGGGGGAACAACAGCACATGATCTGCGGGGATAGGGAGAAGTCCAAATATCATGTGACTCACAGTAGTCCAAATATCATTTGACCCCACAGTTTAATAACTCCCTTGCCTGATGTAGTGCATATTCCAACCATGAGGCCTAGTGATGATTAGGGAACACATACTATTGGACTGGGTACCTGTAGTCCCATGTGGATGTTACTTCTGTCCACATAGTCCAATATATTTCTTTGCATAAATGCAGCAGATCTATCCATACGATACCTTATTATAGTAGTGTGTAGGTTAGAGATTGTAGTTCAGGGCTGACTTTGTGTGATGCAAGTAGTACACAGCCAATACATGGATAAGTACAGGTTGTGTGGGTTGTCTGGCATCAACAGTTTTACTATATGTATGTGAATCAGAGTAAGGTGTCAGTCCCTAGGGCCCTAGGTTGTCAGTGAATGTGTTATGCATTGTCTCTTAGCTAAAACCAGGGTGTACTGGGCACACCTACATCTGCCAACAGGGACATCATCAGGGGGTTCCTTCTTCGAGTCCTCCTGTGACTGTGGTGATGTAGGCACTGATGGTGGGCTGTGTATCCCTTCCCTTTGCTGATCCTGCTGCAGCTGTTTCTGCAGGATCATATTGTGTAGCATGGCACATACTGTGAACATATGGGCACATGCGGCTGGTGAGTACTGCAGGGCTCCACCAGATATATCAAGGCACCAAAAGCATGACTCTAGAAGCCCAAATACATGTTCTATGATGTTCCTAGTTTGTATGTGTGCCTCTTCAGTGGGTGTGCATGCATTTCTGATGGGTATCATCATCCATGGCTCCAGTGCATAGCCAGCATCCCCTAATAAATGGCCATGTGAGATGTCCCCCCTAGCAAACATCTGGTAGAGCTGTGATGCATGCCAGATATGGGAGTCATGTTAACTGCCAGGTCTGCCAGCACACACATTCATAATAATGCCCTGGGCATTGCACATGACCTGGCAGTTGATGGAGTGGTACCCCTTGCGGTTGATGTAGATTCTACCCTCCTCACTGGGTGGTGACTTGATGTGTACATGAGTGCAATCTATGGTACCCAGTAACTTAGGGTAGTGTGCTCCATGGTAGAAGTGTTGTATATTGTTGGCCTTTGCCTCAGGGGTGAGAGGAAAATAAATTTGCTCACTGGCATGTGGTAGCATAGCATCCAGGAACTGGTGGAATACCCTGGAAGCATATTCCTGTGAGACCCATATCATGTTCATAGGTTCATAGGTAGGTTCTAGGCTATCTGCCTGAAGGCATTTATAAGCCTAGCCAGAATGTGTTGTCTTTCGCCACCCCCTTAGATTAGTTCCCTGCGCCTCTGTCCAGCAGAGCCACTGAAGTGATCACAGGGGTAAACTTTCTGTTTCCCATCCACTCGTCAAGGTTTCTCTTGAAGAGTGCTAGTGAGGAGCTCTGCCTAATGTAGATTGGAATCTTGTTCCAAAGCATGGGAAGTTTCTGGGACAGGAATCTGTCCCTCCAGCACGTCCTATTTATTGTTGTGGTGAGGTTTAGATCCCTAGAGTGTGTGGCTCGAGGGAGTAAGGTTTTCTTTAGGTTGAGCATGTCCATCAATTCTGGGTTGGACATGACCTTGTATGTCAGGCAGAGATCACCTCTGAGCAGGCCGTATGCAACCGAGTACAGCTGGAGTTTCTTCAGTCGAGCTGCATAGGGCATCTTTTTGAGGCCAGTGATCATCTTGGTGAGGTACTTCTGTGGTCTTTCCAGCTGTTGCAGGTGTTTTGTAAGGTACATCCCAAATGGGACGTTGTACTCTATGATGGGTCTGATGAGTGATGAGTAGAGGGGCACAATGACCTCTTTTGATCTGGATGAAAACCCTTTTGTGATTAGGTGAGCCACATAGAAGGATCTTCTAACCACTTTGGTAATGTGATTATCAAAGGAGAGATTACTATCTACTTGGGTCCCCAGATCCCTTATTACGTTTTCCATATTTAGGGGACTACCACCTATGTGGTAGTTTGTGGGTACTTTGTTATTTCCAAAGGGAATAACTATGCACTTGTTGGCATTTAGCTTGAGGCCATGATTTTGACAACAGGTATCCATCTCAGTGAGACCCTTTTGGAGGATGTCTGTGTCAGCCGGTGAGTCAATTATAGCCCCTAGTTTGCAGTCATCTGCAAACTTGCTCAGCCATAGTCCTCCTGTGCTTGTCCGTACCTCTGAGAAGTATATGGCGAAGAGGAGGGGCCCTAGGACTGAGCACTGGGGAACACCACTTGTAACTGGTTTAGAGTCAGACCTAGCTCCCACAACTCTCACCATGTGGGTTCTGTCTGTGAGCCAACTGGCAACCCATCTTGTGACATAGAGGTTTATGTTCAGGCTGGTGAGCTTGTCTATAATACCAGAATGGGGAATGGTGTCAAAGGCCTTTGCGAGATCTAGGTAGGCTGTGTGTACTACCTTTCCCTCATCAATAGCCTTGGTAACTGTCTCAAAGAAGTCCACCAGGTTTAGGAGGCATGATCTGCCCTTAACAAAGCCGAACTGGTTAGGGTCCAGTGTTTGGAGGTTCCCAGTGTCTCTTTTAATGAGTTCCATGATGATGCACACCATAGCCTTGCAGACCAAGCTAGTCAGGCTTATAGGGCAATAGTTCCCGGGGT
This sequence comes from Protopterus annectens, assembly GCF_019279795.1. NCBI lineage: Eukaryota > Metazoa > Chordata > Ceratodontiformes > Protopteridae > Protopterus > Protopterus annectens. Next base: position 751,102,592 of record NC_056728.1, on the reverse strand, counting down.
CTGTGGTGGCTCCACCTTTGTGGAGCAGAATAACCGTTGCTGCGCACCACTCTATGGGTACATAGCCTGTGGAGAGGCTGAGCTTGAACAGTGTGTTTAGGTGAGGGGTTAGTTCATCTTTGAGCTCGTGTAGGACGCAGCCTGGGACACCATCTGGTCCCATTGATGTTGTGTTTTTGGCTTTGGAGAGGGCTATTTTAACCTGAGTGGTTGTGATTTCAAGGTTTCTACATTCTTCTGGTATGGTTATGGGCCCTTTTGGGGGTGAGAGGGGGTGAAGTTTGCACTGAACCTGTCTGCCAGGATGTTGGCAATACCGGTTGGTTCATTGTATTTTGTACCATTCTGCACTAACTCCGAGCAGATCTGAGCATTGACACTTAGATTCTTGACATAGCTAAAGAATGCATTGTGGTTATTTTTGGAGTCCTTGGCAAGTTTTCTTTCAAAGCTCGCCTTGGACGATTTTATGAGGGATCATAGTTTCTTACTGATACTGATCAGGGATGTCTTCCCTTCTTGGGATTTTAGTCTTTTCTGTACTAGTTTCCTCCTTCTATTGTATAGCTTGTTTATGGCAGGGCTCCACCAGGCTGGTTTCCTTTTCTTGGATGTGTGAGTCCTGGTTTTGCTTGGGATAGCACGATCCATACATTCTTGTAGATGCCCGTAGAATGCATTAGTAAAGGATTTTGCAGCTTGGACAGCGTTATCCTTTAGCATGGGTGCTTTGAAACTTTCCACCTCCGTCTTAAGTAACGTGAAGTTTGCTTTTGAAAAGTTTTTCACAGTGGTTTCCTTGTCCGGGGGTGGGGGCAGAAAGTGGAAATCCAAAGTGATTTGTTTATGGTCAGATCTAACCAGCAAGGGGTTGACCTCTGGTGTGGAACACCGGTCGCCCATGTTGGTGATGTCCAGGTCCAATATGCTGTCACCTCTGGTGGGAGTGTTGACCAGTTGTTCCAGGGCATTTGAGTTTATAAATTCTAGGAAATGTTTGGCAAGGGAGTTAGTACTTGAGTAGTTCTCCCAGTTAATGTTTGGGTAGTTGAAATCACCCAATATTAGGGTGTTTGGTAGGACCTTTATGTTACCCAGTGTTTACAGAAATGTGGAATGGGGGACCTGGGACATGGTGGGTGATCTGTAGCAAGCTACAATTTGAATTGCAGTTTTGCCTGTTGTTAGTTGCAGATGGATAATCTCTGAAGCATCGTGCTGTGCCACTAACCTGAAGGTGTGGGTATCCTTGATGAATATGGATACTCCCCCGCCTTTTGTATTTCGGTCCGGGTTCTGTGGCTGAAATGTATGGTATGAGTTGTAGCCTGGTAGTGCTGGGGTGCTCTCTGGAGTCTTAAACCATGTTACTGTTACTGCACATATATTGATTTTCTCCATACTGAGGAGTGCCTCAAGTGCGTGCATTTTGAGGTTTAGACTTCTGGCATTGAGTAGCATTACCCTCAGTTTTTTGTTACTTGTGCTATTTATGGTGGTGGGTATGTCTTTTGAGCCTTGCCTAAAAAAGGCACTACGGGGGTGGCAAGAGCCTTGGCTAGTATTCAAAAGCCTAAGGGTGACAGATGCAAGCTAGCTCTAGCAAAGCAGCGTGGCTTGTCGAGCATGTCATCCCAGGCAGACAGACACTGGATCCCCTTTGAATGACACCAGAAACTTAGCCAATTGTTGAAACTGATAATTTTTTCTTTATACCGTGGTATCATTCTTGGTGAGGGTAGGATGCTACTTAGGGTCATACTGGCCTGGGCTACATGATCAGAGAGCACTTCCATGTCTCTTTTCATGTAGTCCAGGGAGGTACGGCTCAGGTCATTCACACCAGCATGGACAATAACAGTCATATTTGTACTTGTTCTGGAGTGACCTGAGTGCTTGTGTTATGTGGTGGATCCTGGCACCCAAAAGGCAGCTAACAGCAACCTTCTCCTTGTTCAGCCTAGTGAGTGGGATGTCAGTGATCCTGACTATAGAGTCACCTATTACTAGTATGGTGGGTATGTTATTTTGCATTGAGGGCTGTGATTGCGTGGCACACTGGTTTTGTGAAGTATGTGTTTCATGGTTTGTGTTGGGGGTGGAGGTTGCTTGGATGTCTGCTCTGGAGGGCTCTGTTGCTTTTGCAGATTTTTATTTAGAGCCTCCGAGTTTGTTTTCGTGTGTTTTTTTGCCACTGCTGGTTTAATGGGTCTCTGTGAGACTGGTGGTGTGATGCCAGTATTTCCCTTCTCCTCTTGACTGTCTGATCCAGTCTTTGGTTGAAAGAGCTTAGACTCCAGTTTGGCTGTATAATTGCATCTCTCGCATGTATTAGTGTTTGGTGGTAGGAGGAGATGGTTGTCTGTGTACATGAGGCAGTTGTAACATTGCCTCAAAATGCCCAGATTCACCAGTTGTACTGGAGAGTACACCTGAAACTGCTCTTTCGACATGCCTGGATAGGTACAGTAAACTGTTTTACTGAATGGCTGGTAAGGTCGAATAGAGAGTCTTGCCCTTCTGTAGTGCTAGGGTTTATAAGTGCTTGCTATGAGTTTTGAGCAAGTGCCGGGCTGAGAAATGAATGGCTTGAGTGCTTAAGTTGAAAGTTTATCTAGTTCCAAGGGAAAAACTGAAGAGGAGACTTTGTAGAGCCGGGAATAGTTATACCCTAGCTAACTGGCGCTGCCCGGTGTGCAAAACCAGGCAAATGCGGTTTTTATAGCAGGGAAATGAAAGGGATAGAAATTAGCCCAAAATAGCCAATAAACTACTACTTTCTGAGCTGAAACCACTCCTCCAGGGACAGATAGGCTGCTCAAAGCTCCCCTCTCTCACAGGTGAACAGAAAAACTTCTTTCTATGCAAGTAAGGTATGAGCAAACACAGAGATTTGTAACACAGCCCTGAATTCAGCACTAACCTGAAAACTGGACTATACTACCTTAGAAAGGCAGGAAACAGGTATATATATATTTTTTTCAGAAAATAAAGCAGATCCCAGTTAGTCTTTGGAAAGTACCTCGAGCTAATATCCTAGGGGCTACACATACCTTTGTTTCCACTGGGATGGGTTCCCCTCTGTTGGCTCTGGGTCTCAGCTGAAGTGACAGAGCTTGGTGAGTTCTTGTAGTATGTGCCTGTCCACCCTGTAGTGCTGTACAATCTACAGCTCATGTAGCCCCTTGAAGGTTACCCTGGGCCTGAACACTCTTCTCCTTCTCAGTCTAGGCCTATTGTCAGCAGCACCAGCAGCACTGACGTCAGCATCTAGCACATACAGCTGTAACAGACCTGCAGCAGCCACTAGCATTCTCTCAGTTAAAATTCACAAGTCTGTATTCTAATGGTGCAGAATATGGGGGAAAAATCAGAGTGTAAGGTGTATGCATACTTTATAGTGCTCTGCTGTAGGTGCTGACTGTGTGATTGGCTACCTGTGATGCATTGCACCTGCCTAGTATATCATTAACATCATTTAATGGCTCTAGTTTAAATTAAACAGAGGTCAAAATGAATTAATATGTCACTGGATTTTAGATACAGTCAGCATTGTGGTACACCACGCAGATGTACGCCCAGTAGGTAAACAAAGCTTAGCAGTCACTGTACACCCCCCCAGACTTCCACGCTCAGCATAGTGGTGTGCTGCATAAACATGCAGAAACACACTCCCCTTAGCTTAACAAAGCTTAGAAGTGAGTGCACACTCCCCCCTACAAGAATACGCTCAGCACTGTGGCTCACCTTGCAAACAGGCTGAAATAAGCTTAGACATCATTGGGCACACCATTCCCTGATGTCAGCTACCTCATCTGTAAACAACAATATGGTTCTCTGCCAACACGAAGGGGATATGTGGACATGATCACCCCTTTGTGCTATTCAGTAACTCCACCTCATTTCCATAAGTATCTGTGCTCACAGCCTGGAAACTACACACTTCAAAGTCCTACCACATTAGCAACAGCACCAATGCCCATTGCAGATACTTCATGCAGGGTCTTGTAATACATTTCTGTCACATCATATTAATTTTGTCTTTTCCACTTTTTTTTTAAATTTTTTTATAAAGCATGTTTGCACACTGCGGCATGCCATGCAAACATGCACAGATTATTAAACAAAATAAATTTAATTTAACTTATTTCCTTTAATTTGTCAGGCACACAGAGGATAGTTTCACTCATATCTGGATGTGTTATGCCATTTCTGTCCATCTGTCTGCATTGTTACAGCCCTTTTTGTCGGTCTATTTTCCTGTACATGGAATTTTTCCATGTACACTACAGACACTAACATGGGGTCTGCAGAGCTGCTTATCTGCTTGCCATATCGCTCTACCTGCTTCATTTGCATGAGATTCACCTGCTTATGAGGTGATTTGCATGCCACGGAAGTTACTGTGTTGGCGCGCTTATGCACATCACTCAGCAGCGCTTACTGAATCTAAAAATGTTTGAGGCCATGTTAGCAGCATGGTGCGATGCCTACACAGTAAAAAAATGTGTAAGCTTTATTAAATTCCCCCCAATATTTATTAAAATACACACATAGATTAAGCTCTTTCATTAAGTCCAAAGGGAAGGGCCAGTGCATTTAAAGAGGCCAAACCTAAAAAAACTTAAGCAACGTATGCAAAACACTTTTAGAACCTAAGGAGGTCAAATGGCAAATAAGGTAAAATGCCACACAGTACCCTGGTATAAATACAAATATTTCAAAACATCCCCTACTGGTTATGAGATGTAACAAATTACGAAAGAATGCTATGACATTCTATTTTACACATTTTTATTCTCCAAAATATTTATATTGTTTAATTTATTTATTTATGGTATCTTATTGAAATATAAGTATTACTATTATATTATTTCACATGTTGCTTAAGTTTTTTTAGGTTTTACCTCTTTAAATGCACTGTCCCTTCCCTTTGAACTTAACAAACTGTAAATTATTCCTTCCCTTTGAACTTAACAAACTGTAAATTATTTTTAATCAATGTAGTGATATGTATATTTGTATAAAAGGAGAGTTTCTTGCATTTGCAAATTTTTTATTTAAAATTTGTTTACTGGGAAATTCCGACTAGGACGGAGCTTATTGTCAGGGGAGACCAAGTGAGAAAAGTTTAGACACATGTCTTTGGAATGTGGGAGGAAACCCACGCCAATGCAGGGAGGACATGCAAACTCTGCACAGAAGGAACTCCAGCCAAGAATCGAACCAGGGAACCTCTTGCTGTGAGACGACAATGCTAACTGCTATGCCACTGCGCCACCCATAAATTGATTCTGATGAAGTCCAGATGAGTTTTTGATGAAAGTGCTCAATCTATGTGTGTATTTTAATAAATACCATTTTTTAAACGAAGTTGAGCTTTGGATTATTTGATACTGGAAGCTAGCATTACATTGTCCTTGTGATTATTTAGTGTTGTTAGTAGCACTACATATAGTGTATTGGTATTAGTCAAAAAATGAATGGTTATGTATTAAACATCAGAGTCAGGGTATATAATATACCCAGGGTGATATGAATGTGAATAGAATTTTGCAAGGGTTGTAACTACAGGCATTTTAATGTATATGCTTTTGTTAACTTGGTAATAGTATTTTTGAGAGCTGAACAGTGTTCTTGTTCATATAATTCCAAAGGAAATGAAGCTTCTTGTGTAAACTGAAGAAGTGTGGATGCAGAATAAAATGGCACAAATTATATATAGATGTAGATATGGATAAATATGTGTATAGTTATATATATATATATATATATATATATATATATATATATATATATATATACATACACACACACACACACACACACACACACACACACACACACACATATATATATATATATATATATATATATATATATATATATATATATATATATATATATACAGAGAGAGAGAGAGAGAGAGAGGGAGAGAGAGATTTTCTCTGAGTCACAACTATTGCCTTCTTTGGTGTTAATATGAAAACCTCACTACTCCTGAAAAAAAATTCTGCATGTGTGGAAATGTTCTTTTTGTTTACATAAGGTTTCTATTTCCAGACACTTAATTATGTCCATTATTTCTTTGTTATTATTGTCACCAGGGAGATATCCACAGGATTCTTCACAGGGCACTCTTTAGTAGCTTAGAGTAACTGAGAATTTATGCATTTCATTATAGATACAGTAAGTAACAGCAATACAGCTGTAGCTGTGTGAACGTCCCCAGCATATTCATCTGTGAAGAAAAAGGACTGAGTAGGCTGACTTGTTTGCATGGAAAATCTAAAGACAATGCTATTCCTTCTTACTTTGAATGTTTAGATTGAACACATTTAGACATGTACTGAGTTTTAGAATTGCAACCCTGCATGCACAAACATTTTGACTAATATTCTGAGTTAAAACAATCTAGAAGAAATCAAGGTCATTTTAAATAGTTGTGAAAGCAGAGTATAATGGTAGAAATCAGACTTCTTTACTACAAAGTCAATGGTAATGCATTCATTTTCAGTAATGCCATAACCATAATGTTGTTGAGTGGATGAACAAAGGCCCACAGCACAGGAATCCATTAATTATTTTCTGTACTGGACCTGGTGCAGTACAACAACCTCTATAAGTAAATTAAATTTCACCCCTTACCCCCCATTAGTTACATTATTTGGTATTGGAGTAATGCTGATAACTAATGTAAATAACAAAGGGGACAAGGGACACCCTTGCTTTGTGAACATATGCTTTGGAGTCTCTATGCAGGTTTTTTAATATTCTAATAAAGTGTTCTGGAAATGCAAATGCTTCTAACTTTTAAACAAGTAGTTCCAATCTACAGAATCAAAAGCTGTGTTAATATCAAAGCTAATTAGAGCCAATTTCTTGTTCATTCTATTTATTAAATATAAGATAGTTACTAGCCTTTTTATATTAGCGTAGATTAATCTATGGAGTATAAACCCTGCTTGATCTTTATTAATTAACTCATTACAGCCAAGTGCACCTCCAGGGATTTCTGCAGTAACCTTCTATCCCTCCTCTAGGTGTCAAATATTGCTTGTTCATATTTGCATTAATAATTCCAAAACCATGCTTACATACAAGATATAAGAATATTTTATCTTGAAGCATACATGATGGCAAACACAAGTGTATTGATGTTTGATGTCTGCTAATGAGTATTTGTTAGAACTATAAGGTGATAACTTCATTTTTTAAAAGTTCAAGCCACACCCATTTGGAGTTAAAGGTATACACACTTAAAAGAGCTGTACTGGAGGGAATGAGTTAATCTACCATACCTCTTATTCTTGTGGTGAAAATGGAAGTAAATATTTTATAGTATGCGTTTAATAATGAAACGGATCTATATGAGGAGACTAACTTATCTTTTCCATGTTTAAGTATAGGTGAGATTACAGAAAATTTCCATGAAGGAGAAATTATTTTGTCACTCTGAGTTATCCTGAAAATGTCACTCAGTAATTCTAAAATACTTAATGGAAACAGGCAATATAATCTTATACTTAAACAATCTAACCCTGGAGCTTTACCATTTTTACCTTTTTTTAAAGCTCCTTTAACTTCTATTAGGGTAATACCCTTATTCAACTGATATATTTTTGGTCATTTAATTTACAAGTAACATTGTTCTTTAAATAAGACACTCAGGGGGATTCAATAAAGCCTACATGGTAGTTTTTCATTGTGTGTGCATTGTGGCGAGATGTGGACATGGCTGCAGAAAGTTTTAGATTCAGTAAACTCCGTGTAGTGATGAGCTCCCTCACACAAACAAGGTAAACAATGCACCACACTAATTAGATGAATTATATGCTAATTAATCTATCTAACACAGTCGAGCTATTCAACAAACTATAAAGCAACCGTGTAGACTCTGTGCTGGTGTTCCCGGTAAATATGAAAACTTTTCAAATACAGCAAAGGAAAAGAGTCTACAGAAAAAATTGTAAAATATGTGACATTTGTACAGAACTGATCTTAATATGTGAAAGCAGGCTGGATGCAACAAATGGAGAGTACCAAAAGCAACATAAATCTTTTTTTTTTTGTGCCAGAACAGAAATACAGCTTTGCTGCCATACCCCCAAATAAATGGTACACATTGCAGATCATACTTGTTAACCTCTTAGGGCAAGAAATGTGGACAAAGCCATAAATAATGGAGGAAAGGCCCAAAATATGGACAATGTTTAAATATTGTTCTTACAAACTTAGCAAGTTGATAGAATAACAGGTTTTGTGTTAGCATGAATTGTCTGAAGGTTATGAAGTCTGAAACTCAAAAGTCTGTCATTATTTTCTCATGTCAATCTTTAATAACTGGGCAATGATTTGCCAGAAAATCACATATCCATGTAAAAAGCAGTACTCCGTTGTGCAGATTTATCCCAAAGTAATATCTTCCATTCTGTGTTCAACATTTGGCTCCCCTTCAGTTTCCCTAGCTAGATGGTTGCCAACAGTTTAATTTCAGGGCTGTCAGCATGGTAAAGATGCAAATGAGGTCTGAACTCATTAGAATTGTTGAATCCAAAAAAACTGGATCTGTCTAAGGATGTAAACATTATGCAGGCACTGCCTCAGTGTTTGTGTTTACTGGATGGCAACTGTTAATGCTTTCATCAAGGGGGTGTGTCAGGTTAGACTTACAAAGTGTTACATGTAGGTGTGTCAAGGTTGGAAATGCAAGTAAGCAGTGCACAGTTCACAGTTTCTGTTTCATTAACATCCAACCTCCTCTTCATTTGTTGTCAAATTGTGTTTCACTATCAATTTTTTTAATTTTATTTATTTACTTTTACCATTTTTTGCACAATGCTGCACTTCCCGCAGTCACAGGAAACAGAGGAATGCTATGCTTATCTTTTTTGCCTGACATTGCATGACAGATGAAGGGGAGAACTTAAGAACGATTAGTAAATAAGGAAATGTGATGTGACCATTCCAGTGTCAGCATTGCAAAAGTCTGACAATTAGTATTGCATCTAAGAAATACACTTACTGCTTAACTGACTTTGTGGCAGCAATGTGTTAATGTATTGGTACATTTTTTTTTGGGCCAGATGGCACTGGCTTCAAATACAGGTGTATCTAATACTTTAAAATACTTTTCATTACAGAGTGATAATACAATGACATACATTTTTTAAATGAAATATGTTGCTATGTGTTTACATAGAGCAGCTATGTTAAGCAGCATTTTGCAGAGGTAACTGCAGCTTTTGCTGCTGCTCACTGTTGGTGTGCAATCCACAATGCACAAACATGCAGCCCAAAGATTGAAGGGATCCATTGTTTTTCCAGCATTGCTAAAGTCTGATAACTAGTATTCAGTCTGTGGAGTACATCTGTTACTTAACTGAGTCTGTGGCAGCAGGTGTTAATACACTGAATGCAAGGATACATTCCTTTTATGGGTCAGATGGTGCTGGGTTCGAATGCAACTGAATCTAACATTATTAAGTTCTTTTGTATTACCATTGTTGCATGTTGCTGCTTGATGCATATCATCATGCAATAATGCACTGAAGAAAAGAAAATGGGGAAGACAGGACAGTGGTGAAATGGGGCGCAAGCAGGGGGGAGAACAAATGGAAATCAATACAGGAATGTGCAGGAGGGAGGGAGGAAAGAACCATAGCTATCCATTTCTGCAATGGTAAAAACTGATAATATGTGCAGAATATTAGCTGAATTTTGACTGTCACCTCCAGAAAGAGGGATAACTACAATGCAATCATGTTGTATAGACAACTGGACCAAATCAAGTGTGTCAAGAAGACATGCAAAATGGAGAACTGTGTATGGGACAATTTTTCTTTTTTTTTCTGAAGAGATACAGGAATGTTGGGGAAGGGATGTATGTATGCCTGGGTCTGGTAAGGAGGGTAGGTGAGGAAGCAATTGCAGACAGACAAGACAGACAAGACACAGGGATGGTGATTGACAAAAGAGGTTGGTGGACACCATGGATGGGGTGAAGGTGGGGACATTCAGGACCCATGGATGTCAAATTGATTGTCAGTGAGAACTTAATCCTCACCCACAGAACTGTCATCAATGTCACCTCACTCCACCACTGACTAGCGCATTCAATGTTTACTTTTCCTCCTTCTGGTGCTATCTAAAATGAGGGAGAGCAGCCCCTCCATATAGCATAGGCATGCACAAACAGTGTGGTGCACAACCCTAAGCAACATCCCTATCAGTTCAGTGCAGGTGATAAACACACCACCCCTGCCACTGCTCCAGGAGGGAATCACTGGCCTATCCTTTGGGGCAGAACTACCTGAGGGTGCTGGTAGTGCAGGGGCAGGAGGTGGTGCTGTCAAGTGGGCTCCCAGAAGTACTAGGCAATAGTGCCATGGTCAGTGGAGTGGGGGCAGTGGATCCTATGGGGCAGGCCTACTCTGGTGTGCTGTGGAGCATTTTATGATGTGGTACACATGGATGACATGGAGACATTTTGACAACACATAAAAATAAAACAAAAAAAAAATAAAAAGAGATAAAGCTTGGCGTGAGAGAAAAAAAGATACAATTAGTACCTTCATATGTAACATACAATGCATTAATACAATTATTTAACTATATTATCTTAACTTTTACTCTTAATACTACCACCCCCTAACAGATAACTTATTACTTTTAAGACTTAGCAGCTCCTAACAGATGCATACTATACTACAGATTGCAGCAAGTACTCCTTTACATGTGCATATATTGTACATATGAGTGTTCCAGTTATACAGATTACAGTTTACAGCAGGGTATGTGTGCCACTGGTTCAGAGCTTGTACTTTAAAACTTTAAGTTACACATAATTGAAACATTAACAGTTATTGTATAGTTGGGAAGTGTGGTATTTGAACCCACCACCTCTAACTAAAGTCTAATATTACACTCTTGGTTTGTGCAACAGACTAATACATGCATATTTGCTTTAACATTTGGAATTGCATGTTTAATTTGATAAAACTGTATAAAATATCAAACAAACTATTGTTGTTTGTGGTACAGACTAATGCATGCATACTTGCTTTTACAGTTGAGATATGCATGCTCAATTTGATACAACTGTATAAAATACCAAGCAAGCTATCTTTAACTTTAATGCTACATTAACACTACTCTTCTGCTGCATACATACTGCATGCCTCCCACATCCTTTCCAATCTAGTTCCATGGGTCCGAACATTTATCTCCCTTTCTACGGCAGCTATGGAAAAAACAGAACAGAACAGTCTAGCCTATATTCAGCTTTTAAGACTTGCAAGTACTTTATGTAGGTGATACTTACACATCTGTGGGAAGCCCTCCATCCTAAATTCCTTGATCCAAGCATCAAGGGTACTCCTCTTTCTCCACTGTAGTGGTGTCTACACTGTTCACTAGTGCGGGATATACTGGTGGCACTCGTTGCAGCCTGGGCCAAACTATCGCAAGCCTCTGTCTTAAACTGGCTCTCAGAATAGTCTTCCTGCACCAGGCTGGCACTCTGGTGTTTTACTAGGATTTCAACAAAAATCTTGGACTCCTGGACACCCCATATCTGAGCCCTAAATCTCAAACCCTCTCCATGATTGCCTGCCATGTCTACTACAGATCAAAATCAACGAAGACTGATGATTTCCTGCCAATTTTCAGTTATCACGTTTACTGGGAATGTGCACACTGTTTTTAAATGGTGGCCACTGTGCACCATCACACAAACACGGCATGCTGGGATGCACAATAGTAAGTGGTGCGCAACAGTGGCAAGCAGTGAAATTTCAAAGTTATTTGATGTACAGGCAGTTGTGTAAGTGTTTTATTCAAATGTGAAGGCCATGCCACTCCAGATAGACGAAATATGCTTACAGGAATGTAGTACACACTATACCACAGTCATACATTTGATAATAAATGGGCGATACCTAGATGAATAGACAAGTAAATAACTGACACAATATTAGTGTCTCAGCCCTCATACCTATAAAAATTAGTATAGGCTACACTATATGTCAAGTGTTATAAGTGAGAGTGACTATAATGGGAAGTGGAGCAACATTAAATTTGTATGGGATATGCTGCATTCAAACTCAGGATCATGTGTATGGTAGTTCTACACTTGCACCTCTTGCCACAATAAGGTTGAAAAACACTTGTACATGCTGCATTTCATTGGTAAAAACTGCAATGTCACAACAGTAAAACAAACTTTGCACACCCTGTACTAGAACCCCAGACCTGGACTCCGGCACTGCACTTAACACCTGCTGTCACAGAATTAGTTACATGATATTCCCCATCTTAATATTCATTGTTAAGGTGTTGCTGTTAACCACAGTGCAATGTCACTTACTGGGTTTTCACAATGCACAAAAGTATTAATTGAATGCATCCGGTTTCTATTTTATTTTTGGCGGTCAGGGTCCTGTCTGCTACCTGGGTGGTCCATTTTGAGCACTGCTGGACTTCGTGCAAATGCAAACAAGATAAGCAGTGTCAGTCCTGTTTGTACTAAGTGTAGCATTGTGCAAACACTGGCAAAAAATAAATAAATAAATAAATAAAAAAGGAAGATAAACTTGAAATGAGGAAAAGCAATCTTTGACATACACACTACAAAATGTTACTACACATGAGATATTTCTGCATTAGAACTCTCACTTCAATGCACCTTCAGAACATAGGATGGGTGCTTTGTCTCTCTCTCTTTACTACACAAACAGCTTTGCAGCAAAGATCTGAAATCATTCTTCACACAACCAGCTGGAATTGAATGTACACTGATACCAAACCATAAACTATTTCCACATTTATTATATTTGGATGTAGTGCACTTTGTGATCTCGCAACCTGTTATGATTGTCACTTGCAAATATACAGCTCTGTCTTACCTTTCTGTGCTTCTTGGTTATTTATCAGTTATCTGACCAGTACTCTGAGACGTGTAGTGTGTAAGCCATTCTATATCATTGGCGTCAAAATGTGTGAGGATATTAACTGACAATAATATGATATGTAGTTGGCAACAACTAAAGAGCAGGTTGCATGGCACAAACAAGCACAGACTGCTCTTTTGGGAGGGAAGCAAAGGTGAGTTAATGTTATGGCACATACAAGGGTACACTTTTATTTTGAGGAGGGAGAAAGCTGAGGTACTGTTATGGCACAAACAAGCATAGACTGTCCTTTTGGGGCAAGCAAAGGTGAGTTGCTGTTAAGGCACAAACAAGAATGGACTGTTCTTTTTGGGTTGGGGGCAAAGGTGAGTTACTGCTATGGCACAAACAAGGATATGTTGCTCTTGTTTCTCTCCTTGTTTTGCATCCTGCCTGTTGACGGATCTTGTGATGGTTGTGGATTCTGAATGTGTATCATTACTTTCTAACTTACAGAGGGCATGCAGTGATTATCATTACTTTTGAGAGGTATGACTGTGTGAATCTTTGATGCCTGAGGCCTACTACTTACTAATGGACACATATAAGTCAAGCAAGTCTCTGCTGTCACATGTTAAGTTAATTTCTGTACAAATCTCTCACCTTTTCTTGCTTACTGTACCAAGTGATAAAATAGAAGGATATGCTATAATATTATTAAACAATACACTCCAGGTTCAGGACTTACCTTATAACTGCAGCAGTTGCCACAGTGTTAGTTCAGGGTTGACTCTATCTGATGCAAGCAGTACACAGCCAATACATAGGGAGGTAAAGGTTGTGTGAGTTGCCTGGCATCAATATTACCATATGTATGTGAGTAAGAGGAAGGTTTTAGGGCCATAGGTGGTGAGTGAGCTGTGTGATGTCTCTTAGCCAATGCAAGGGCATACTGAGCACACCTATGTCTGCCTACATAACAGCAGCTGGTGTTTTCCCCTCTGATTCCTCATCTGCCTGTAGCGGTTGTGACTTTGGCATTGGTAGTGGGATGTCTGCCCCTTCCTCTTGCTGATTCTGCTGCAGCTGTTTCCTCAGGATTATGTTGTGTAGCATGGCACATACTGTGAATATTTTGCTACAGGTCTATGGATTGTACTGCAGGGCTCCCCCAGATGTATCTAGGCACCGGAACTGTGACTTCAGCATCCCAAACATACACACTATGACATTTCTGGTTTGAGCGTGAGCCTCATTATAGAATTATTCTGTGGTTTGTGTACATTTCTGATGGGTGTCATCAGCCACAGTTCCAGTGCATAGCATGCATCCCCCAGTAAATGAACCTGTGGGATATCTCCCCTAGCAAATATCTGTTACATTTGGGAGATGTACCAGATATCTCAATCATGGTAACTGCCAGGGTTGCCACAGCCTGCACACATGCTCAAGATGATTTAATTGGCATTACACATGACTTGGCAGTTGATAGAGTTGTAGCCCTTTCTGTTAAGTAGCACCTACCCTGTTCCCCATGTTGTACCTTAATTTCTATATGAGTGCAATCTATGGCACCCAGTACTTCAAGGTAGTGCGCTACCCAGTAGAACTGTTGCATATTGCTGTTCCTCTCCTCAGAACTAGAGGGAAAATGTATGTGCTCACTGACATGTTTGAGCATAGCATCCAGGAACTGATGGAGCATCCTGGATGCTGATGCCAGTGACACCCCCACTATGTCCCCTGTTGGTCTCTGAAAAGTACATAGCTAAGATTTGTTTCCATTGGGATAGGTTTCACCTTGGTTGGCTCTGGCTCTGGCTCTGAGTTAAGGGAGGTAGAGGTCTCAGAGTTCCTGTAGTGTGTCCGTATACACCCTGTAGTGCTCTACAATATCCACTTCATTTAAGTTGTGATAAGTTAAACGTGGCCTGAAAACTCTTCTCCTCCTCGACCTAGACCTATTGTCAGCAGCAGCAACATTGGCTTCATCTTCTAGCACATACAAATGGATTAAAGCAGCAGCAGGCTCTGTAAGTCGCTCTGTGTAGATTTTCTGTGTCTGTACTCCAAAACATTTGAAATCTGCAGGAAAAACAAACATGGAGTCTACATGGATGCTTTATAACTTGTTGAATAGCTACACCAGATTGGTTGATTAACATGCAATTCAGTTGCTTATGCTGTAATTAGCATCTATGAATTAGGGTTGCCATTTTTTCAAATGCCCAAAGTGGGACATTTTTGGTACAAACGTCAGATTTTGCAGGGCAAAACATACTTACGGCCAGTATAAAGGACATAACTTCATTTTTTTGCCTAAATAAAAGCTTATTCTTTGGCATTTTATTTGTTTATTCTGTTTCTTATAACATTTAGGTGTTTCAGATACAGAATAACTGTTTTATGGAACTATTACATAAAATATAGAAAATATGTTTGTCCTAAAATCTCAGGACATTTGCCATTTTTTTTTTATTTTTTTGCAGGACACAACTGCTCAAATAGGGACTGTCCCTCGCAAAGTGGGACAGGTGGTAATCCTACTATGAAACACAGACTAAGACAGATGTAATCCATTAATAATCTACTCCATTATGAAAAGGCAAATGTGTAGCTAGCCAAACTGATGGTGAGGAGAGCTGTTATATGTTTGCAAGACTTCAAAAAACATTTTTTTAAGATATTTCTGTACAGGGATTCACTTCAGAATGTCGAATTTCCGAAACATCGAATTTCATATGATCGAAATCATATAATCGATGTTTTGGAGTTTTGAAATTCAGCAATAAGTCCAACATAAAAAAAAAAAAAAACTTTTTCAATGTTTCTTTCTCAACATCTCGACCATATAAATTTCGAGGTTTTAGGATTTCAAGATTCCAAAGGGAACCCCTGTACAGAAGAGTACTGAACTTCAGCAGGTATGCTCCCATTTTGTTATCTACATAATGCATATGCTGGAATGTATTTAAGAATAATCTGAAGCAAAGCCTTTACACTTTTATCTGTATGCATTAGCTGGAAGTGTAATGATGGCATTGGCTTGTTTGTCAAGCCATTTCAGAGGTAAACATGATTGACAATACATGAAAATGGAATGCTGTGTGATAAATATGCACAAATGTTTCAGAGACTGGTCCTTTGATAGTACTTTTAGCATTTCAAAGATATTTTGTTAGAAAAATTAGTTATTTGCTTGTTCTTTTGTGGGGGGGGCAAAGATGAGTTATTGTTAAGGCACAAATAAGACTGGACTGTTCTTTTTTGTGGGTGCAAGGTGAGTTACATACCTCTCAAATGTTTAGATTTTCACAGAATGTCCTTTGTGATCTGCTTCTCATAAAATTGTATTTTTCTGGAAAATCACTAGCTAATCATTGAGGACTGACATCAAAAAATAATAGCAGACATTTGAATTTCAGACTTCATATCCTTCAGAAAATGAATGCTAGTGTAAAACCTGTTATTCTATCAACTTTCGAAGTTTGTAAGAGCAGTATTTCAAAAGTGTCCCTATTATTGTGCCATTGCCCCCGTTATTTACAGCCTTGTCCAAATTTCTTGCTCTAAGAGGTTGGAAAGTATGGTGAGTTACTGCTGTGGCACATACAAAGATATTTGCTCTTCTTACTCGCCTTGTTTTGCATCCTGCCTGTTGTTAGTATTTCACATTTATAGAGTGCTTTGTTTCTCCAGTGGGTAATGCTAACTGGCTATTTTTTTCTGTTTTAACTGGAATCAGTTATTTTGTAGTTATGTCATACTTATGTGTATTATCATTCTGCTGTCTTTTAGCCACCTACAACTATGTGAGTGAGAAGTGTCCATCCATGGAGACTCTCCCTTCAGTGATGCTGAAAAAGAAATTATTGTTGATTGTTTTTGGCAACATAGTGCATCTCTCCTGGGAAGGGGTCACGCAAATAAGGTACAGAGGCAGTAAATATGGCAGCAGATCATACAAGACATCAATGCTGTGGGTGGCCATGGCAGAACATATGAACAGGTGCACCACAGAGCCACAGAGATGATAACCACTGTATGGAGACAAGCAGCTGCAGATGTCCATGACCAAATGGCTACTGAGGGAAGGCCTGCTAGGGAACCACCACTTACCCCCAATGAAGAGTTCCTGGCAAATATATGAGATACTGACAGCTCACAGGGGAGTGGAGTACATCATATACTGGATGTGGGCTCCACACCTTTTGAGACAGCAAGCACATCCCAGGAAGAGCTTCCAGGTAGGCTTTGTTATCTGAACAGTTGAATACTTTTGTATAGTAAACAATTGAAATGAATGTTAATTCTATGTCACAGGTCTTTTTTTTGGTGGGGAGTTGAAGATTGCTACAGTTATAAACTTAGTTTGGAGTTGTCAGCCACATTCTTCTTTAGAGTAGAGTTAATGGACATATAAAGGAGTAAATGTATTACCCCCCCCCCCCGTGTTACTGTTAAATGTGGCAATGTTGTCCTTGTCTCTTGCTTAACTTCTTCCAGGACCATCAGGACTCCAGGGATGTATGTCTCCTGCAGATGGTAAGCCAAATGATTTTACGTCATTACTGCAGATCAATTTTAAGAACTATAGTGTGTCATCTTAGGCTTGTTGTGTATATTGCTGTACTGTCTGTAATAGTGGCAGCACTGTTAGTTTGTTAGCATAGATTGTACTATAGTAGTGAAGGTGTTAATGTATTCCTGTGTTTCTTTCCTTTTATCACAGGTGATCATGAAGGGATTGTGGACCCTCTGCCACCTGATGTCAGTGTCTCAGCAGACTCTGTTGATAATGGTGCTCCAACTGAGACAAAGTCAGGGGGTGCAGTGGTTGAGTCTGACACAGAGGTTGACATACAGCCATCCCCTGCATTTCCATTGGACACAGCCAGTAGGCTTACACCTACCCAGTCCACTGAGCCCACAGATATTGGACAGGTGGAGGGCGAGGACATTGATCAAGGGAATGTGGCTACTGTGGCTACAGAGTCTGTTGAGTCTGGCCATAGCCAAAATGTGGGTGAGATGACACACAGGAGGATTGATAGGGTTGTTCAGAGGAGGTCTGCTGTCCCTTCTCCACCTGGTGCAGGTGTAACTTCCCATGCCATTCAATGAATGTTTACAGTGATTATGGAAGCACAGGCATGTTCCCATAGATGCTCCACACAAATGCTCAGGGTTGTGAAAGTGGCACAGTCTGACATGCATGACTGCCTCCACCGTGTTGCTGATTCACTGGATCAGATGGATGACACTTTGTTATGAGGGGCATCTGTGATGGATTTAGGAGTGTCTGTCATGGAATGAGCAGTATCTGTGATTGAATGTCTGCTGGGGAGGAAATGGCATCCTTGTGGGAGTAGGTCAGCCACATCATCTGCTGTCAGCCAACATGGTCATTCCAGATCACACTCTCAGAGTAACAGTACTTCCTTCCACTGCTTCATCAGTGAGTGTAGTGTCCACACCCAGACATGGCAGGCCATGGAGTCTTGGTTCTGGGTGTCTCCATGAAGGGAACTTGTCCAGCAGGCACCTGTCACATTCGGGTAGCAGCACTGCATCTGACCTTGGGCATAGAGGTAACAGTGCAACTCGTGGCAGAGCCAGTTATTATGGCTGGGGATGTCAGCAATGAACTGCCACCTCTGCCATGTACTGCTCACACTTGTCTGACAGACCACGGCATAGAAAGCAACAGCAGCAACCAAAGGAGTCACACAGGAGTTATTCAATGAATCTCTTTTCGTCCGATTAGTAACCAAGACTTCTTCAGATAAACATGTCTAAAAACATCCCTACTTAAATACAACTTCAAAAAAGTCACACGATCAAATTAGGGCAATGACTACACACTACCCTCCAAAAATGTAACCCTCTGTGTCCTTGAAACCATTTAAAATTACTCCAACTAGAAATAATAAAACATTCAAAATACATTCAAAATACATAGCAGCACAACAACAAAATTCTTGTGGTAACTCTATAACAAGCTAAAGTGTTACCTTCACTCTGTTTTTTATGTATATGTAGGCAAATACGTACCTTTTATCTTAACAAACTCTTCAGTTTTAAAAGACATAAAATAGAACACATCTCGTTTAATCATGTGTAGAAACAAGCATTTAAACAAATTTGTCACATCAATTCAAGTTTTTCTAATAATAAAGAACTGGGTCCACCCCCGATGTCCAGGGTAACTTGATCACTGGCCCTGAATTTAAAAGTATGTGTTTGATTAGAGGATGTGTGCCTTGCTAAGGCATTTTCAAGTTTGCCCCATTCATGCTATAAATGTGCTCACATACACTTTCTTTCAACTTACTGTCAGTCTTGCCGATGTAGAAAGCTGGGCAAGATTAACATTGGGCTAGGTACACAATCAACCTAGAACTACAGTTACATTTTTTTGTTGTAAAGTATCTTGCATTTCTTATAATAACACTTTGGCTTATATCCATGTATTTGCAAAACCTACACATTTCACACTTATACATACCTGGGAGTCTCGCTGAACAAGGGTTGCTGTTTTCCAACAAATTCTTCAAGTTGCTTCCCCTCCTAAAAAACACTGAGGGACACTCCCCTAACTTGTTTAACAGGTCTTGGTCACCCATCAACAAGTTTCAATTTTTGTTTACAATGTTTTTAATGTCTAATGCATCTATACTAAAAGTTATGATGAAACTGAATGGGAACTTGTTAGTGTTTGAAGTGTGACAAACTACATTGGTATTGCCATCACTTTGGTTTAACTCAACCTGTGTGTCACTGTACACTCTATTACTATTCAATAGTGGTTTATAAAACCCGTTTCTTTTAGATTGCACTTCTTTAGTTAACTCCTGAATCAGTGAATCAGGGTAACCCCTCCTGAGGAACATACCCCTCAATATTGAACATTCTTCCATGAATTCTTCCTCTAGTGAAACCATCCTTGCTGCTCTTAGAAATTGGCCTTTAATAACTGAGCATTTCTGATGGAACGGGTGTGAGCTGGTATAATGCAAGAAGGCATTTGAGTAGGTACTTTTCCTCTAAATCTAAGATAAGAATTTCCCATGGATTCTATCTTTCCTCAGGTCAGTGTCTAAGTATGCCGCATTATCTTGGTGAAAAGTGTAAGTAAATTGTAAAAAACTAGTTGTGTTGTTGAAATACCTAACTAATTCTAAGGCATCTCTTTCGTCTCCGTTAAGGATGATAAAAATGTCATCCAGGAAACTTGTGTAAAAATAAATCTGTTCATTAATATCTCTGTTCTTTGTAATATATTCTAACTCTCAATAAGCTATGACCAAGTTGGTAAAGCTTGCTCCGCAAGGTGAACCCATAGCTACGCTGATTTTTTGTAAATAGATTTCATTATCAAAAATGATGTAATTGTTAGTCAAGATAATATCCAATAAAGTCTTGACTAATGTGACTTCTGTTTGTGGTGCATCCCTCAATCTCAACATATGTGAGACCCATTCAGTACCTTCTACATGTGGAATTGATGTGTATAAATCCTTAACATCAATTGTTAGAAAGTTATACTCTCCTTTAAATTTTAGTTTGTTTAGTCTAGACAAAAAAGACCAACAGTCTTTTCAAATTTGTGGTTCTTGGCCAATGTATTTTTCAGAATGCTGTCTATGACTTTAGCACTAGAGTAAGTAATAGATTGCCTGGCATCCACTAATGGCCTCATAGGTGGGTTGACTAGACTTTTATGGATTTTTGGTATACCAAACAGAATAGGTGTTCTAGGGGCTAAAATTGTTAGGTAGTTGCAAAGGTTCACATCTATAGTTACTTCAGTGAATAAGTCATTGAAATATGACTTAATATGTCTGTATGCTGTATTAAGTTCATTTAAACTAACTTTATCGTAAGTCTCAGTCATTAACACTTGTTTCAATTTCTGTGTATACATATTTGAATCCCCCCCCCCCCCCCGTCTGGTTTCATCATCCTGACTGGGAGTTGACGTAAATCATTCAAGACTGCTCATTCAGATCTTGACACATTATAATTATTTCTGTGTATTGTTTGTTTGTTAATCTCCTTATCAAGTGATCTGATGTCCAACTCACACATTCGGTCAAACAAAGCAATCACTGGGTGTGTAGGTGGGTTAAATGTACTGGGAATCTTAAAAGCAGAATCAGGAAAGTCATTATTACCAAGAAGTACAGCTAGATGGAGTTTTCATATTTACATTTTAAAATGCATTAAAGTCTTAGTAGTGTCTGCAAAACGTGCAGGTACAAAAGTCAATCCCTTAGCTAATAGTTCAACAAAAGCAGGTTCAATCTCAAGTGTTGAGTAATTATACATTTTAAAGCCACCATCTTCATTTGTAATAATAGTAAAATTGTTATCTCTCGCTACTAAAAAAATTGTTGTCAGAGAAAGTTGTTACCTCCTCCATTTTTTCGCTCCCCACATATTGCAATGGTGTTGTTGGTTCTGGTGACTTGAGTTGTGGTTGGTAGCTCTGGCTCTGAAAATTTTAAACATACTCCTGTTAGTTGTGGATGTTTGTTGGTGAATATTGTTCACATTAGTATTAGCATTGTAACTCCAGTTATTGTTTAAGTTGTTCCTAGTGGCTAGTGGTCTCTCACGCCTTCTCTGTTGTTCAGACCTGTCTCACACCTGTCTTGTCATGTCTGTAGTGCTCATGTTACTTGGATTAGGAGGATGTGCATAAGTTCCTCCAATCTGATTCCACTCTTGAGAAAGGGGTGGTTTAGGATATGCTTCACCGTTGTTATAAACTAAGTGATCCCTATGTAATTTCTTGACCTTAGTAGCTTTATGTTTATTAATATGTTGATTAATACTTGAAAAAAGCCTGTTGTATTCGAACCTATAGAGATTGGAGTTAGAGTCAGCTTTAATAGTATTATCTAACACCGTGATCTCGTTGGTCAAGTTGTCATCCATGAGTTTATAATGTCTGGACATAGGTTCATAGGTTCATAGGTAGGTACTAGGCTATCGGCCCAAGGGCCTACATAAGCCTAGCCAGCAAGATTCCATAGCTTACACCACCCAAGAAAGTTATTTTCCTATGCCACTGTCCAGCAGAGACACAGAAGTGATCCTCGGGGTGTATTTCCTATTTCCCATCCACTCATCAAGATTTTTCTTGAAGAGTGCTAATGAAGAACTTTGCTTGACATAGATGGGTAGCTTGTTCCAGAGTATAGGAAGTATCTGGGACAGGAATCTATCCCTCCAGCATGTTCTGTTTATTGTGGTGACAAGGTTTAGGTTCCTAGAGTGTGTAGCTTGGAGGGATTGGGATTTCTTTAGGTGTAGCATGTCCAACAGCTCTGGGTTTGACATAGTTTTATATGTTAGGCAGAGATCACCTCGGAGTAGATGATATGCTATGGAGTAAAGCTGGAGTTTTTTGAGGCGGTCAGTGTAGAGCATTTGTTTGAGGCCAGTAATCTTCTTTATGAGGTACTTCTGTGTCCTTTCCAGCTGCTGAAGATGTCTTGTGAGGTATATTCCAAAAGGGGCGTTGTACTATATAATGGGTCTAATGAGTACAATGACCTCTTTTTTCCTGGATGAGAACCCTTTTATGATGAGGTGTGCCACATAAAAGGACTTCCTGACTACTGTGGCAATGTGACTATCAAAGGAGAGACTACTGTCCACCTGGGTCTCAAGGTCTCTTATCACGCATTTGGTGTTAAGTAGATTGCTGCCTATGTGGTAGTTCATGGGTACAGAGTTTTTACCAAAGGGGATGACACTGCACTTTTTGGCATTGCGTTTGAGGCCATGGCTCTGACATCAGGCATCTGTCTCAGTGAGGCCCTTCTGTAGGATGTCCACATCATTTGGGAACTTGATTATGGCTCCTAGTTTGCAGTCATCTGTGAACTTCATTAGCCAGAGGCCTTCTGTTTTAGCCTGTACTTCAGAAAAATAGATACCAAACAGGAGAGGTCCCAGGACGGAACCCTGTGGTACTCTACTTGTCACTGCTTTGAGGTCAGATTTGGAGTCTGCAACTTTTACAGTGTGGGTTCTGTCAGTGAGCCAGTTGGCAACCCATCTTGTGATGTAGGGATTTATACCTAGTTTAGTGAGTTTAGCTATAATTCCAGAATGAGGGATGGTGTCAAAAGCCTTGGCGAGGTCAAGATAGGTTGTGTGAACCACCTTACCCTCATCCATGGCTTTGGTGACTGCCTCCAAGAAGTCGATCAGGTTCAGGAGGCATGATCTGCCTTTCACAAACCCGAACTGGATGGGATCCAGACTTTGGAGGTTACCAATGTCTTTGTTTATGAGTTCCATGATGATACGTTCCATGGCCTTGCAGACCAGGCTCATCAGGCTAATAGGTCGATAGTTCCCAGGATCAGTGGTGGCTCCCCCTTTGTGGAGTGGGATAACTGTTGTTGTGCACCATTGAGTGGGCACAAAGCCTGATGCGAGGTTATTATTGAACATGGTGCTTAAGTGGGGAGCCAGTTCATTCTGAAGTTCATGGAAAACGCAGCCTGGGATGTTGTCCGGTCCCATAGATGCTGTGTTTTTGGCTTTAGAGAGTGCAGCTTTTATCTGCATAGTTGTGATTACAGGGACTCTGCATTCTTCCTGTATAGATATGGGCCCCTTAGGGGGTGAGAGGGGGGTAAAGTTTGCACTGAACCGATCTTCCAGGATGTTGGCAATATCAGTTGGTTCTGTAATTTTTGTGCCTTTGTGCTGTAACTCAGAGTAGATCTGGGTGTTGCCATCTAGATTCTTGACATAGCTATAGAATGCTTTGTGGTTGTCCTTGGAATTAGTGGCGATTTTGTTTTCGTAGCTAGCTTTGGCGGATCTTATAAGGGATCTCAGCTTCTTACGGAGGCTGACCATAAGCCATAAGTTCTTGCCCATGTTTGTTAAACAACTTAATTAGGTCCTGATGGAATAGAGAACCGGATACCAAGCCAGTTGGATATTGCTATGTTCACCGCCCTTTAGGTACCACCCCTCCTCTATTACACTCACGAAAGTAGGTGATTTCCAGTTGCAGTTTTTTATGTTTAAGTAGTTTATTGTCAAACAACTTCAAATTCGAAGCAATATTCTTGTTCCCTCCAGCTGGTTGTCCCTCCATTGGCTCATTGTGTTGCTCAGTTACAGTCAATGATTCATTCAGCCAACTGTTTATATTAGGGACCACAATAATCCCTGAGGGAGCCAAAGAACCAAGTGCAGTCATAGGACCAACAGTTGTAGCTAGGTTTAAATATCTGTCTAGGACATGAGAACTAATATTGCAAGGTCAAGTTTGAAGAGAAGTGCTAGGGACATTAGGACTACTCGGAGTATGTTGAGCAACCATATGACCCAGAACTAGCTGTATACACCTTATGAGGCTCTTGTGGCACAGAACTCATAAGAATTTCTACACAAGCTGACAAGTCATCAATCCGCTGAGTTAATAAAGCAATAATAGCAGTAAGATTACAAATGTCCTCTTGAGTTCTCTGTATAGTTGGTGAACTGTTACAACCTTCAGTTGCCATGGAACGTGAAACCACTAGAAGCCAAAAATTCAAACAAACAAACAAACCAAATAAAGCAACAAAAGCAACCAAAGGAGTAGTCCACACAGGATTTATTCAACAAAGCTCTTTTCGTCCAATTAGTAACCAGGACTTCTTCAGATAAAAATGTCTAAAAACATCCCTACTTAAATACAACTTCAAAAATGTCACATGATCAAATTAGAGCAATGACTACACACTTCCCTCCAAAAATTTAACTCTATGTGTGCTTGAAAACATTTAAAGTTACTCCAACTGGAAATAATAAAAAATTCAAAATACATTCAAAATACAAAGCAGCACACCAACTAAATTCTTGGGGTAACTCTTTAATAATCTAAAGTGTTACCTTCAGTCTGTTTCTTATGTATATGCAGGCAAATACATACCCTTTATCTTAACAAATTCTTCAGTTTTAAAAGACATAAAATAGAACGCATCTTCTTTAATCCTGGGTAACAACAATCATTTAAACAAATTTGCCACATCAATTCAAGTTTTTCTAATAATAATCTTGTTTAATCCTGGGTAGCAACAAGCATTTAAACAAATTTGCCACATCAATTCAAGTTTTCTAATCATAAAGAACTGGGTCCACCCCTGATGTCCAGAGTAACTTGGTCAATGGCCCTAAATTTAAAAGTATGTGTTTGATTAGAGGATGTGTGCCTAACGAAGGCATGTGTTCATGCATACACACACACACACACACACACACACACACACACACACACACACACACACACACACACTCACACACACACACACACACACACACACTCACACACACACACACACACACACACACACACACACACACACACACACACACCAATTTCATCTACAGGACCCATACAGACATACACACACACAACAGTTACTCATTTTGTCTCACTGGCCATTTGTTATTTTATCCCAATGTCTCCCTTCTCCTTCTTACTAACATACACTCACCAACCTTTTGTGTCAGCCTAGGTTTCCTGTCTCCCCACACAACCCTCTGTGCAAGTGATGATAACTGTGCCATATCCCTGTTTTCTGTCTTTTGGATTCAGGGATACAAAAGCTGTGTCTGATGCTCAGGGTGCATAGCTAACTTAGTGCTTAGTATAGCTGCATTTGTGTTGTTGAATTGGTCATTGTACCTTTGCCTTATATTGGTCTTGGCCAGTTATACAGTTGATAGCATCATAATTTCACAAGCTTATACAATATGTATCATTACTTTCTAACTTCTGTCTTTAATGTTTTTACAGTACAAACGTATGGTACACATCACAAGTCACGCCATCATATTCGGATCATAGGATTGTATGACAGCACTGTAGTCAAATCTCACAGTAATACAGTATAATTCTCTCTTTTGCATGTACCTCACCAGGCACCTGCAGCAGCTGGAGAGACCACAGGGCTTTCTCATCAGCATAACTCAGGGCCTACAAATCATGCCATGATCTATGTGGATAGATAAAAAGACATGCCACTGCAATCTGCCTGGCCTCCAGGCCAGTGTCTAACCATGTCCTGGTAGGATAACTGCATAGCCAATAATCTGATACAGCTGATGACATTAGCATTGTCTGTTGGGAATATGGTAATAATAGTGTCCCACATGCTGCTGTAGAAGGCTGTCTGTGATGTCAGGCAAGAGCTCACAAACACACACGCGCACACACACACACAGACACACACACACACACACACACACACACACACACACACACACACACACACACACACACACTTGACTGCAGTGAGAATAGAATCCGTACCTATCTAAGTACACAGACTGCAGAACACACTATGTTACACAAGCACCATAACACAACTCTGACTTTTGCAAGACTGCAGCTAAACTTATAGTACATGATATCAGCAGTCCATGTGTGAGACAAAATGTTGGCAAGGTCTGCATAGGTTCATATGAGACTACTATCATAATGGGCCTAGGTTCATAGGTTCATAGGCGGTTACTTGGCTAATGGCCCTAGTGCCTTTGCAAGCCTCACCATATTGTACCAGTATTCCTTTACAGACCAAGATATATAGTCAGTGTTTGTGAATCCATGATCAGCATTGATTGCCCCTGTCTGAGAGTGACATAGGTGAAAGCAGGGTAAATTTATGATTTCCCATCCAGTCATTCAAGTTAAGCTTAAATAAGGTCATTGAGGAGCTCAGTTTCACATGAACTGGGAGTTTGTTTCATAGGAGTGTCAATCTCTGGGAGACATATGTGTCTCTCCAGCATGTCCTGTTGGTGTTGCGGGCTATGTTAAGGTCCATACAGTGAGTGTGTCTTGTTCCATTTCATTTATGGAGGTGCAGCATTTACATAAAGGCAGGCTTCAAGAGTGCTCTGTAGTCCAGGCACAGTCTATATGATACAGAGTACAGTGAAAAAGTCTTCAGTCTGCCCATGTAGGTCATGTGTTGAAGTCCCTCAATTTTCTGGGTGAGAAACCTTTTAGGTCTCTCCAGCTGCTGGAGGTGTCTGGTTAGGTACCTGCAAAAGTGAGCATTGTACTCTATTATTGGTCTGATGAGGGATGAGTGCAGTGGCTTGATAACATCCTTACTCCTGGATGGTATGCCCTTACTTATGAGGTGTGCAACATAAAAGACTTACCTTACCACTGTGGCTGCATGATGATCAAATTTGAGGCTGCTATTAACCTGCATTCGCAAATCTCTCAACATTGGTTTGGAAAATAGGTGGGTATTATTAATAGTGTAATTTGCAAGGATTTCTCATTTGCCGAATGGGAAAAAGTGCATTTTCTTGGGTTAACTTTAAGTGTGTGGCTTATACAATAATCATTTTTGTATGTTAGTCCATTTTATAGTATGTTGACATCATTTGGGGTTTCAGTGATTCCACACAGTTTGCAGTCATTAGCGAACTTGGTGAGTCACAGGCCATCTATTATCACCTGAATTTCTGAAAAATACATTCCAAACTGTAGGAGCCCCAGCACAGATGCTTGTGGAACAGCACTGGTAACAAGTCTGCTGGTAGAGGTGAAATTCCCCAACAATGACCTTTGTGTTCTGATGGTGAGAGAGTTGCCTACCTATCTAATGACGTACGGGTTAAGCCCAGCTGGTAAATGTTCTCAATGATGCCTGAGTGCAAGATTGTGCCAAAGCCCTTGGCCAAGTCAAGATAGGCAGTATGTACTGATTTGCCTTCTTCCAGGGCTTTGATGACACTCTTGAAGAATTCCACTAGGTTTAACAGGCATGATCTGCCTTTAACAAAGACAAACTGGGTTGGCTCCAGAATTTGAAGGTCATCAATGTCCTTGTGGATAAGATCTCTCCATGGTCTTACAGACAAGGCTGGTCAGGCTTATGTGTCTATAGTTGCCTGGGTTGGTTGAGGGACCCTCTCTGTGCAAGGGGAATTACAGTTGTTGTTTTCCACTCTGCGGAGATAAAGCCAGTACTTAGACTGTGGTTGAAGACAGTACCCAGTGTTCCGCTAACTCTTACTTTGCACCATTTAGTAAGCACCCTGGGATGTTATCCTGTCCCATAGAGGCTGTGGTTTTAGCCCTGGCCAGTGTAATTATGACCTGTTCTTTGGAAATAATAGGTAGAGAACTGGTGACAGGTATAGTTTGGGGTATGATTGGTTGAGGCACCAGTTAAAACTTTTGGCAAACCTGTCTGCTAACAGGTTGACAATGTCCTCAGGTTCAGTATGAGTGGTGCAAAGCTGAGCCTTCCCTTTTACATTACAGACATATCTAAATAATGCCTTAAGATTATCCTTAGCTATGGATGCTAATTTCATTTTGTAATTAGCTTTAGAGGACTTAACAAGATGTTTAATTAGCTTGTTCAAGCTATGGAGGGTCTTCTTCTGCTGAGATTGTTCCCTGTAATTCCTGAACCTCAGTTTCTTTCTCTTATTGCATAATCTATTTATGCTAGATGTCCACCAGGGTGGCTTGTTTTTGTGAGCAAGTTTTGTTCTGTTCTAGTATGGCTAAGTCTATACACTTGCAAAGGTGTTTATACGCGGCATTGTGTACACCTCCTTATAGGAGTTTTTACTGTGAGTAGTGTCAGGAGCTTTCAAACTCTTTATCCATTGCTTAGAAGGCTATAGTTTTCTTTAGAGAAACATTTCAACCTTTTGTGTCATGGCGGGGGGGGGGGGGGGGGTCAAGTATGATTGTTGCATTGAACGTGACTAATTTATGGTCAGACCTTATCAGGGAGGGTCTCACACATGGGGTAGTGCAGTGATCTCCCATGTTGTTGAGTACTAGCTCAAGGACACTTGAGACCCTTGTGGGGGTGTGGACTAACTGTTCCAGAGCATTTGTGTTTACAAAGTGTATGAAACAGTTACTGAATATAATATTTTCTTGCGCCTTTTAGACAAGAGTGAGATTATTTTTGCTGTTTCTCTCTAAAGTATTAAAATGGATCTTATTCATATCTTGGAAGGCTTATCAGCCGACAAGGATGAGCTACATGTTTTTTAACCATATGTACAGGAAGCTGGTAATTTGTCTATGGGAGGGGTGCAATTAACTCTCTTGTCAGGATATTTTTCAAAGAACATCTGGGGATATGAAGGAATTAAGAACCTATATATGGCATCTGAGGCTATTTAAGGCTTACTCAAGTAAAAATATTACACCGACAGGATTACATTTTAAAATTCAACCATTTGTTAAGGGTATAGATGATACACTACTTGAACAGTGGCATGAAGCTCAGCAGTCAGCTTCAATGATATTTGTTAAAATACTTATGGCGTTTTATGAACGCAGAATTTTGGCCTTGATTAAAACTATTGCTGAACTTTGTGACATGGCTAAGCCTTTTAAGAGCGAAACTGTTTATTCAGAACAAGTTTCATCGTTATCCAGTAAATTGATGCTGGTTGAAAAAGATCTGAAACATAGGACGGTTAAAAAATGTCAACATGATTTCAAGAATTACTCTTTGGGTAAACCATTTGAATTTAAGAAATCTGTACCATTTGTTGACAAACAGTCCCCTTCTTTGGCTAATTTTAAACGTAAAAGGAAACGATCTATTCTGAAGAAATCTAAGACTTCTTCAGATACATCAGCTGATGCATTTTCCTTGACTACAGATAATGAAGGAATTACACCATCAAATTCTCCTCCAAATAGGAAAGGGAATGTAGATGTCCCTTTAGGAGGGTCAGAAGGGGTGGACGTAAACACAATTGTGGAAGGCACAAGTTTGGAAACTATATTATAGTTGATGATACACAATAGGGACTGCTTCTAATGTACACGATATTTAATCAGTGGTATTAAATACAGCAGAATGTGAATTATTGAAGAAAGGTACTAGATTTATTCCATGTTACTCAGTGTCGGAACATACTTTTGCACAAGATGGGATCTCTTTTTGTAGGACTTTGAATCTAAAATTGTATTTTGATCAAACATCAAATACTGATTCAGGTTCTTATGGCTTCAGGTTTAGAACTTCTTCCTTCATACCCCCCATGAATAAAAATGTGGCTATGTTTCAAAAATTTGTCTTGAAGAATTTACATTTTCCTGAGTGGAACAGACTTTGCTGTGGTAGTGGGAGATCTTTCTGCTTATCAGTGAGAATAGTAAACATTAGTACAGCCTATCTGTTGCAAGAGGAGTGGTTTCCAATTCTGAAATTAACCTTATTGGCCATTTTGGGCTTGTTTCTATCCCTTTCAACTTTCTGAATTAAAAACACATGTTTGCATGGGTTTACTTGAGTTTGCGCACCACACAGCACCACTTAGCTAGGGTTAAACTATTCCCGGCGCCATAAAGTCTGCTCTTCATTTTTTCCCTTAGAACTAGCCAGATTCTTAATTTTAGCACTTGAATCTGCTTTTTTGTGCTCAGCACTGGTTCAGAACTGTTGTAAGCACTAAATAAACTACAAATTACCACAGCATTCAAACTTCCTCACTACCTGGTGGTTAACAGTTTTTTTTGTACTTATCTTCCTCAGTTGCATAGAGGGAAAACATCTCTAGTACTTACTTTCCTCACTTGTCTAAATAAAAATAGTGATTACCCAGGCATGTCCAAGGGACAGCTCCCAGTGTTCAATCCTGTCTACCTGATGAATGTGGTCATCCTGGGGCAATGTATCAATTGCCTCATGTGCACTGACAATCCTCTCGTCCTACCACCCAATACTACAACCTGTGAGAGCTGCATTTATCTAGCCAAACTGGAATTAAAGCTCTCTCAACCCAAGACTGAACTTGTCAGGCAAGAGGAAAAGGTAAACACTTGCACCACACCACACTCATCACATAGACCCACTAAACCTACACCACCAAAACCCACACATAGATGCACAAAAGCATTCATGGAGGCTCTCAATAATAATCTGCCCAAGCAACAGAGACTTCCAAAGCAAAAACGCAAGCAACCGCCACCCCTCAACACAACCCAAAAGACACATAACCTACAGACTCAGTGTGCCACTCAACCACAGTCCATAAGGCAAAACAACGTACCAAACACATTAGTCATAGGTGACGCTATAATCAGGTACACTGATGTTCCACTCACCAGACTAGACAAGGAGAAGGTTACTGTCAGCTGCCTGTCGGATGGCAGGATCCACCAGATAACCCATGCACTCAGGTAACTCCACAATAAGTACAAATATGACTCAGTCATTGCCCATATTGGTGTGAACAACCTGAGATGTATCTCTCTGGACTACATAAAAAGAGACATGGAAGAGCACTCCAATCTTGTAATCCAGGCAGGGATGATCCTAACACTGAGTAGCATCCTACTTTCACCCAGAATGACACCGCAGTACAAGGACAAAATGATTGACTTCAACAACTGGCTAAGCTTCTGGTGTCATTCTAAGGGGATCCAGTATCTGTCTGCCTGGGATGACATGGTCGACAGGTCACGATGCCTTGCCAGAGATGGCCTACACCTGTCACCCCTGGGATTCTGGATACTGGCTAAGGCTCTTGCCACCCCTATAGTGCCTTTTTTAGGCAAGGTCCAAATGACAAACCCACCACCGTAACAGGTACAGGCAAACAAAAACTGAGGGTAATGCTACTCAATGCTAGAAGTCTAAATCTCAAAATGTACTCACTTGAGGCACCCCTTAAAATGGAGAACATCTATATCAGTGCTGTGACTGAAACCTGGTTCATGGCTCCAGAGAGCACCCCTGCATTACCAGGCTATAACACATACCATACCTTTCGGCCATCTAACCTGTACACCAAAGGCAGAGGTCTGTCCATATTTATTAAGGATAGCCACACCTCCAGGCTAGTTGCCCAACATAATGCATCTGAAATTATCCAAGTGAAACTAACTCCGGGTAAAACTGCAATCCAAATTGTAGTTTGCTACAGATTCCCCACCATGCCCCAGGAATCCTACTCCTCTTTCCTTGATATACTGGAAAATATTAGGTCCCAACTAGACACCCTAATAATGGGCAATTTCAACTACCCCACCATTAACTGGGAAAACTTCTCATGTACTAACTCTGCTCAATGCTTTCTGGAATTCAGAAACTCCAATGCCGTAGATCAACTTACCCCCACCCCCACCAGGGGCAACAATATCCTAGACCTAGTCATTACCAACATGAGTGACTGGTGTTCCACACCTGAAGTCAACTCCTTATTGGTCAGACCTGACCATAAACTAATCACCAGAGATCTCCACATCCTGCTCCCACCCCCCATTAAAGAAACCACTGTAAAAAAATTCTCGAAAGCCAACCTCATGCTTCTTAAGACAGAAGTGGCAAACTTCACGACATCCATGCAGATGGGCAATACAGTTATGACTACAGAATCCTACACAAATGCACTCTATAAGCACTTACACGAGTGCATGGATTGTGCTATCCCTAACAGAACCAAGACGCTATCCTCCAAAAAAAGGAAGAAAATCTGGTAGTCCCCCGCTATAAACAAACTCTACAACAGAAGGAAGAAACTGTTGCAGAAGAAAGTAAAATTCCAAGAGTGGAGGGGCTCCCTGGTCAGCCTCAGTAAGAAACTGAGATCCCTCATAAAATCCTCCAAAGCTAGCTATGAACAAGATTGCCACTGATTCTAAGGACAACCACAATGCATTCTATAGCTATGTTAAGAATCTCAATGGCAACACCAAGGTCTGCTCTGAGTTACAGCATAATGGCACGAATATTACAGAACCAACTGATATCGCCAACATCCTGGCTGATAGGTTGAGTGGTAACTTTACTCCCTCTCACCCCCTAAAAGGTCCATATCTATAACAGAAGAATGCACAGCCCCTGCAATCACAACTGCGCAGGTAAAAAGTGCACTCTCCAAAGCCAAGAACACAGCTTCCATGGGACTGGATAACATCCCAGGCTGTGTTCTACATGAACTTCAGAACGAACTGGCCCCCATCTAAGCACCATGTTCAATCATAGTCTCATGTCAGACCTTGTACCCACTGAATGGTGCACAGCAACAGTTATATCACTCCACAAAGGGAGAGCCATCATGGACCCTGGGAACTATTGCCCTATTAGCCTGATGAGACTGGTCTGCAAGGCCATGGAGTGCATCATCATGGAACTCCTAAACAAAGACATAGGTAACCTCCAAACTCTGGACCCCACCCAGTTTGGGTTTGTGAAAGGCAGATCATGCCTTCTGAACCTGACTGACTTCTTTGAAACGGTCACCAAAGCCATAGATGAGGACAAGGCAGTCCACACAGCCTATCTTGACCTCGCCAAGGCTTCCGACTTGATCCCCCATTCTGGAATTATAGTTAAACTCACTAAACTGGATATGAATCCATGTGTCACAAGATAGGTTGCCAACTGGCTCACTGACAGAATCCACACTGTAAAAGTTGCAGACTCCAAATCTGACTTCAAACCAGTGACAAGTGGAGTATCACAGGGTTTAGTCCTGGGTCCTCTTTTGTTTGGTATCTACTTCTCTGATGTAAAGGCTAACACAGAGGGCCTCTGGCTGATGAAGCTTGCAGATGACTGCAAACTAGGTGCCATAGTCAAGTCCCCAAATGACGTGGACATCCTACAGAAGGGCCTCACTGAGACAGATGCTTGGTGTCAGAGCCATGACCTCAAGCTGAATGCCAAAAAGTGCAGTGTCATCTCCTTTGGCAAAAATTCTGTTTCCATGAACTACCAC
Organism: Protopterus annectens; assembly: GCF_019279795.1. Lineage (NCBI taxonomy): Eukaryota > Metazoa > Chordata > Ceratodontiformes > Protopteridae > Protopterus > Protopterus annectens. The sequence goes on along the minus strand of NC_056728.1, from coordinate 751,068,951 downwards.
ATAGGTGGCAGTCCACTTAACACTGAAGGTGTGATAAGAGACCTTGGGACTCAGGGGGACAGTAGATTCTCCTTTGATAATCACATCGCCACAGTACTCAGGAAGTCCTTCTACATGGCACACCTCATCACAAAAGGGCTCTCATCCAGGAAAAAATAGCTAATTGTTCCCCTCTATTCGGCTCTCATTAGACCCATTATTGAGTACAACGCCCCTTTTGGAATGTAACTCATAAGACATCTGCAACAGCTGGAAAGGCCATAGAAGTACCTCACAAAGAGGATTATGGGCCTCAAACAGATGTGTTATGCTGACTGCTTCAAAAAACTCCAGCTTTAGTTCGTAGCATATTACCTACTCCGAGGTGATCTCTGCCTAACATACAAAGCTATGTCAAACCCAGAGCTGTTGGACATGTTACACCTAAAGACATCCAAGTCTCTCCAGGATACATGCTCTAGGGACCTAAACCTTGTCACCACAATAAATAGAACATGCTGGAGGGATCGCTTCCTGTCCTAGAGTCTTCCCATACTCTGGAACAAGCTACCTATCTATGTCAAACAAAGTTCCTCATTAGCATTCTTCAAGAAAATCTTGATGAATGGATGGGAATTAAGAAATTCACCCTGGGGATCACTTCTGTGGCTCTGCTCGACAGGGGCACAGGAAAATAACTTTCTTGGGTGGCACAAGCCAGGGAACCTTGATGGCTAGGCTTACATAGGCCCTAGGGCCGATAGCCTAGTGCCTACCTATGAACCTATATAATTCACATCACTGATGTAGGCAGGATAATTTGTCTGATGCACAATGCCAAGCTCTAGGCAGGTTAAGTCACAACAAGCATATAGTCATTAAGCAGGCTGATAAAGGAGGAGCGTTGGTTGTATGGAACTGGGAAATGTATTATAATGAAGCCATTAGTCAACTATCAGACCATCAATTTTATCAGTTGATGATCCTGGATCCTACATCTATTTTAAAAAAAGAGATTGATGAGTTTCTACTTTTGGCCTTTGAAGAGGGGATTATTTTGAAGAAAGTAAGGTACCATCTGACTGTGGTAAACCCCACTAGACAGATTTTCGATATACAACCAAAGATTCACAAAAACCTTGAAAAGCCTCCAGGAAGACCAATAGTTTTGGGAAAGGGGTCCTTAACTGAACCCCTTTCTGTTTTTTTTTTACCAGATATTGGAAACCCCTTTTGGCATATGTGCATTCCTGCATTCAGGATACCACTGAGTTTTTAAATATAGTGCCTGGATGGCAGTAGAAACACCATAAGCTCCACACAATGCTTGCAGGTACCAGGATCTTTATTCGTTAAGTGCTTTCATCCCCTGTATTACCCCCTGGGACTTCATCAGAACTAATTTTCCCCTTAAGGTCACATCCTTTATATACATGACTAATAATTCAATGATTACATAATCAAACAATTAAGTATTTATACATTTAAAAGTGTACTATGAAATAAAAAAAAAACTGCCTATAGAAATCATTGCACGTAATTTGTTAAAATGAAAACATTTTTGTAAAAAACACTGTGCAAAACATGGTGTAGAACAACTATATGCAATCAAATAACAATGAACAATATCCCACAAATAAGTTGGATGAACTAAGTATTAAAACACTTGCTCAACAATAGTTGTTGTATGTCAGTTCAAAATCTAGGGCTTTCCTCCTTAAAACTGGAAACAAAGAAACACAATCATTTAACCCTGGTTCAACTAAAGCATTAAGCCTTATAATCCAATAAAACTTTCTCAAGTCAACCTGGAGTTCCCACCATCCACCCCTTGTACTGTGTGGGATCCCTTCTAAAATTCCAAACTTAAATTTAATTTCCCCTTGACAAGTGAGAGTATGTCTGTATAGGGCATTGTTAGTGTTACCTTTGACAATGGCATACAGGTGTTCGTATATTCTGGATCTAAATTACCTTTCTGTTTTGTCAACATACAAATATTTACATGTTTGTCAAATGGAGATATATTTGACACCCTTTGTATTACAGTTGCCTTTCTGTAAAGGAATGACCTTGCTAGTTCCTTTAATGTGTACCACGTCACTATCAAGGATAAAGGGGCATTGGTTGCATCAACCACATTTAGTTGTACCCTTGGTGGTCAAATTTCTTGGGAAAATTACATGTTCCATAAGGTATTTCAATTTTTTAAGCTTGTTGTGTGTCCTAGGGTATTGAAGATGTCCATATTACCTTTGAAAATATTCCAGTTTTTCCTTGATACCCTTAAGTGTTCTTTCCCCTTCCCCAAATGGGATGACCATACTCATACTATATCCTCCTGTTCCAGTCTGTTTTTTTTTTGTTGTCATTTTGAACAGTCTCCCCACTACTCTGTAGTGGTTTGTATTTTGTCCCCCACCCTTCTTCCATTTGTTTTACTACACTGTCTAAAATTATATTAGGGTATCCTCTAACTTTGAACATATCGGTAATGAGTCCTACCTCAGTCAAGAATATCTCTGTAGTAGAATACATTCTTGCTGCTCTTACCAGCTTTCCTTTAAAAATCTTTCTTTTACTGTATAAAGGATGACAGCTTTGGAAATCAAGATAACTGTTGGAGAAGGTTTCCTTCCTGTATATTCTAGAGGTGAACATTTTGTTAGACCTATCCTCAGAAATAATTACATCTAAATAATTAATCATATCAGTCAAATGGTGGGCTGTGAATTTAAAATAAGGGAAAATTTGATTTATGTGGTCTAAGAACCCATTGAGGTCAACCTGGTCATCTCACCATAGAATAAAAATGTTGTCCAAAAAACGACAATAAGTTGACCAATACTGTTGGTAACCACAAGTAAAAATATACCTCTTTTCCCAAGAACAGAGGATCAAATTTACATAAATGGGGACGCACGTTGCCCCCATTGCCACTCCTTGAGTTTGCCTGTAGAATTTTCCTTCAAATGTGAAATAATTGTTAGACAAGATATGTTCCATTACCACCATGAGGAAATTAATCACGATATTAGTAAGTCTAATCAATTCCTTACTAGCATCATAAAATAAATCCAAACCCTCCCTGTGGGGGATAGAGGTAAACAGATCCACTACATCAATGATGAAAAAGGTGACATTGTCATTGTACCACCTTTCATTGATTTTGGACAAAAAGTCCCAAGAATCTTTTGGCAAGTAATCAACAGAATCTACTAAGTCTTTTAAGATTCTGTCCACAAAAGTGCATAAAGAGTGAGTTGAACTATTGCTTGCTGATATAATAATCCTAAATGGAAGCTGTTGGATACACTTGTGCACTTTTAGGATACCAAAAGCTATAGGTATTAAGGGGTGTTTTCAAAAAATTGTACAAGTCCTCTGAAATCGCTTTCTGAAATAAAGAATTGTCTAAAAATAATTGAACCTACCTGTGTGCTAAGGTTACCTCATTCTTAGAGGAAGTCTGATATTTATCAGTTTCCGAAAATATCATTGTAAGTTGATTCACATAGTCCATATTATTATAAAGAACCACACCCCCCACCCTTGTCAGGCTTCATAATTCTAATCAAATTGTCTGTTCTAAGTTGATTCATAAGTGCTTGCTCTTCCTTAGTTAGGTTAAAATGTTTTTTATATTTATGGTGTTTAAGTTCACTATGAATATCCACCTCACATGCTTTTTCAAAGGACAAGACTACGGGATGTAGTGGTGGGTTAAAACAACTTTTCTTTTTCAATTTCTGATTTTCCAAGTTGACATTACCATCTTGTCATTTAAACAAAATTTTCACGTTTAATTTTCTGGTGTACAATTTCAACTCAGTAACAATGTCTACAGTGTCCAACCTAAAAGGTGGGTACAAATTTAAACCCTTTCATAAATAGTGAAAATTAAGTTGAGTCTATCCCCTGCTCAGTGTAATTATAGATGTTAAATCATTCCATAGATGAGCATTTACCCTTATGGGTTACCTCAATATTCTCGCTTATTCCTGAATAGTTTATCTGCGAGTGTTCCTGAAACCTCCTTTGTTCTTCCCCCTGTTGTTATTTCTGGGTGAAAGTGGGTTCCCTAAAAAAACTCTCTGTCTATTCCTATTTTCTATATTGGAAATTTGATTCGTATTGGTCTGATGACTGATCATAACCAGTACCCTCCTCATCAAAAAACTCATTATGTGATGGATTTAATTGTGAGTCATATACAGTGTTGGTGTCACTTTGCCTAGTATTAGTTGGAGTCCCTAAAAACCATCTAGGTAGGGAGTACACCTGTTTTCTTGAGTAATTATTGTCATCTCTTAATAATTTTTTAATTTTACGGTCTAAATTAAGCTTTACACTATTTTTTACCTTCTCAAAAATCTGTTCATAATTTAAAACATTAAATTTAAACAACAAATCATTTGTAAGTAAAACATTAATTTTATCTAGTTCATCCAAAATAACTTTAATACGTTTATCATTTGTTTAAATAATAAAGCGATCAAATAGGGAAAATAAATCTTCCATATTACAGTCATTAGCCTCCATCCCGTTAGGAAATTTGTACAACCTAAGGCCTTTAGGTACATCTTCTTTTTATAACTGTCCTGTAAATACAAGTTGTCACATTGAATTGCACATCCCTTTTGCAATAAATTTTCAAAGTCCCTCATTGTATTATTAAAGGAGTTAAATTCCCGACCTGCAGTATGCTGTAAATCCTAATCGGAAAGGAAACATCCCTCATAATCCATTCTCTGAAATTAGAGGGAGACTTGTGAGTAACAGCAGGATCGACCACATTTCCTGCTGTCCTTTGTGAATGCACACTAGCTTCTTGTGTGCTTTCAGAAAAATCGCCATGGTTCACAAGTCTCAAGTGGGGAAAAGTCAAGTTCTTTCTCCGTAAGTCCCATTGAGTGGGACGATTCTGTATACTGTGGAGGGAATCCACCTTTTTAGTTAAATCAGCAATCTGTTTTGTCAACTTAATACTTAATTGCTTGATTGTTTGATTATGTAATTGTTGAATTATTAGTCATGTATATAAATGATGTGACCTTAAGGGGAAAATTAGTTCTGAAGAAGTCCCAATGAGTAATACAGGGGATGAAAATGCTTAACAAATAAAGATCCTGGTACCTGCAAGTATTGTGTGGAGCTTATGGTGTTTCTACTGCCATCTGGGCACTATTTTTTGCTTTAAGGTTTCTTGTTAGTGTTCTCACAAAATTGTTTTTTACAATTGTTGATTTTCTCTGTCCATTTGAGATTGGCAGTGCTACACGGCTCACACAGGCCGGTGGTAGGAGACATAAGGTTTTTTACAACATTAACATTTATTGAATTTCTGGTTTGCCACTGACTGTTTGTTCCGTATTTTCGAATCAAAGGAATGATGGATGGTATGGTACCATTGATGAGAATAGAGGGAGGTTGTCTGCCTTCAAGGATACTACACCAAGTACTCTCAAGGGTTCCCCGGTCAACCTTAATTCTACAGGAAGTGACTTAACTGCAGCCATTTTCATGTTACAAAAATGTTTTCATTTTAACAAATTATGTGCAATGATTTATATAGGAAGTTTTTTTTTTATTTCATGGTACACTTTTAAATGTATAAATACTTAATTGCTTGATTGTTTGATTATGTAATTGTGAATTATTAGTCATGTATATAAATGATGTGACCTTAAGGGGAAAATTAGTTCTGAAGAAGTCCCAGAGAGTAATACAGGGGATGAAAATGCTTAACAAATAAAGATCCTGGTACCTGCAAGTATTGTGTGGAGCTTATGGTGTTTCTACTGCCATCCGGGCACTATTTATTTGCTTTAAGGTTGTTTGTCAGTGTTCTCACAAATGTTTTTTTTACAATTGTGATTTTTTTAAATATTATTGATGAGATTCAGATTGAGGAGGGATAGTTTCTGTGCACATTGGATGTATCAGCATTATATACTAGCATCACTCATTGGGCTGGCCTTTTGGCCATGGAATATTGGTTAACACGAGCATCCTTCTATAGCCCAGGATTTGACACATTTTTATTATGCCTTATGGAGCATGTACTTCCGAAATATGTCTTTTATTTTAATAATCAATGCTGTTTGCAATTAAAAGGGACTGCCATGGGAGGTTCATTTGCACCCATCTATGCAGATCTCTTTATGGGCTATATAGAGGAACATTTGATTTATTATGGAAGCCATAATATTTTCCTCAGTTCTATGGATATCTGGCATCATTACTTGGATGACTGCTGGATGGTATAGCATTCTGATGTGAGTTATTTACAAGAATTTGTGGAATATTTGAATGAAAATAAGTGGGGTATTAATTTCATTATGAGTTGTCATGCTAAGGTTATCACATTTTTGGATGTCGAAGTTCTTTAATGAATGAAGGCAACCCACAAAGTTCAATATTCAGAAAACATCCTCAGTTTAACACATTCCCCTAGATTTACAAAGCCCTTTATCGCATGCAGGATTAGTTTAAGAGCTATTTTTGGCAATATGGCCGACGTGCGATCCAGAAACAAGCTCCCGGGAAGTGCACATGAGCTCTAAGGCTAATCCTGCACGGACCGAGCTCCTGTATGCAAATTACAGGTGAAAATTATGCAAATGAGGGTAATATGTGATCCAGGAATCTGGTGGTTGTCTGTGCAGGACGAGTGCAGTGTGCAGAAATGTACTCGGTTAGTAAGCGAGTACAGTTCTGCAATCTACAAAACGGACCTATGACAGCTCCAAATAAAGGCTGCATATAATTGAGGAAGTATGCCAATGTCCAAGTAGAAGGCCATTGGCATTGCAAAATCTAAAAAAAAATAAAAAACAACTTTTAGTTTTCTTTTTGCCGATCTCGCCTGATTAAGCGTAGGGCAGCGACGCGCAAATGGGATCGGGGGGAAATTAATAAAATAAACCTAAAATGAGCATTCTAACTAAAATCAGTATTCTGCCATGCAAGTCAATGGCAGTCAGAAGACAACTTGGCCAGCGAGTAATGGTTGTTAAGGGGGGAGGCTCAGTGTGGGTCATGTAACTATGCATTAGCAGGCAATCCTACGCAAATGAGGGAAGGGTTGGTGAATCCCAGATTTTCCCAGAGTGTGAGGCAGGTCCCAAGACTGTAAGAGCATAAATAGCTGGGTGCAAGACTAGGATATAGGTGACATCATGGGGGGGTGTCAGGCATATTGTAAGTGGACTGGAGACCTGTGGCTCGGGATTGCTCCTAGTGTAGCACAGCTAAGCTAGGGGTGTGTCTAAACCTGCCTAGCACTGTTTACAAAGTGTAAGTGGGTGTGCGCGCCACACACTGGGTTGTACAGGAAGATAAAGGAAGTTAAACCAAGAAAAAGCAGCTCTGTGCACATTTGAGCACTCCATTTGCACGGCATGCACACGGGCCTAAACAGGGAGGCAATGGGAAGGGAAAACAGCAGTAGGAAGGTAATCAAGGAGAACTAGCTTAGCTGCCAGGTAAAATGTATCAGAATCAGCTAATCACACAGGAAGCAGACCAGCCCAGCCCAGAACACCACTATAAACCAAGCAAACATCTACCCCCTGGTTTTAACACACTATACACCACCGGTGTATACAAGCAGGGAAATTTTAAAACCAAACCTACAAAATGAGAAGGGCTGCAGCAGGCAACATAGAACAACATGTGCAAGAGGCTGAGGGTGGTGAGGATGTCAATGCTGCTGAGCAACCCAGTGTGAGGAGACAGAGAAGAGTGTACAGAACCAGGGTAACCTACCAGGGGCTACATGAGCTGGAGATAGTGAAGTGCTATAGGGTGGACAGAGACCTCCTACAGCAAATCGTTCAGCTGTGCAGACCACACCTGACACACCACACTGGTCGAGGGGAACCCATTTCAGTGGATACCAAGGTATGTGTTGGCCTAGGTATACTAGCCACAGATACCTCCCAAACTACAACTGGGGATAACATGGGCATCTTACAGGCATCAATATCCAGAGTATTCCACCAATTCCTGGATGCCATGTCAGCACATGCCAGTGAGCACGTATATTTCCTCAACACATGTAAGGTGTTGACCTGCAATATGCATCTTTTCCACCAAATAGCTAACTACCCTGGGGTAGTGGGTATTATAGACTGCACGCACTTATGCATCAAAGCACCACCCAGTGAGCAGGGTCGGCCTACATCAACTACAGGGGCATCCCCTCCATCAACTGCCAGGTCGTATGTGATGCACAGGGCATTATAATGAATGTGTGTGCTGGCTGCCCTGGAAGCTATGACAATTCCCACATATGGCATCTGATGCAGCTGTACCACAGATCTGCCGATGTGGACATCCCCTACGGTCACCTAGTGGAGGATGCTGGGTACCCACTGGAGCCGTGGCTGATGACACCCATCAGAAATGCACACACACCTGAACAACAATGTCATAATGATGCACACGCACAGGCCAGACATATAATAGAGCATGTGTTTGGGATGCTCAGGTCATGGTTCTGGTGTCTGGACACATCCGGTGGAGCCCTGCAGTATTTACCAGCTACATGTACCCAAATAGTAATGGTATGTGCTATGCTACACAATGTGATCCTGCGGAAACAGCTACAGCAGGAGCAGCATGGGGCAGGGCCACACAGCCCCCCTCCAATGCTAAGGCTTGTACAGGTACAGAGTGACTTGGAGGAGGAACAACCTGAGCCTGTTCCAGTAGGCAGAAGGGGGCATGCCCAGTATGCCCTGGCCTTGGCAAAGAGGCAACGCATAGCATATGCACTGACACAGTAGGGCCCCAGGGAATGACACCTCTCTCTGACTCGCACAGACAGTAAAAGGGATGCCAAACATGACACTACCTGTAAATTGCACTGAACCCAACAGGGTAACCACTGAAAATAAACAAACAAAAAAACACAAAATTCACAGACTGCACCAAGCCACTTTAATGAAGAGCTAAAAAAGGCTCCAAAATACTAAGCGCTTTCACCATCAAAACTAATGGCCTCTTCAGAGGAAAAGGAGCATACAATTACATTATTTAAATATAAAATTCCACTTGCACGTTAACCAATCACCTTTCTCGCTTGATTGTCAATCACATTAACATACATTATAGTGTTTGTTACACCATAAAACATGCATAAAAGGCATACATAAAAAACATATATTTATATATACATGTTCCCCATAAACATTCCCTATATATACATGTTCTTTATCTACTAATACTTTTGCTAAAAACTGATTTTAATTTTAACAAGAATTACCCCCCCAAAAAGAAACATAATGATTTCAAACAACAATTGCCTTTTGTTTTGAAATGGGCTTAATAGAAATACGGTTGTTGAGTCCCAGGTAAGTTGTTGCATTTAATATCACCTGCCATTTTAATTCTAAAAACTCAACTCTAACATTGTCATCACCACCTCTCGCACTTGTCAATACTCGGTCAACTACAAAAAATATAAACTTTTTAAAATTGACACAATTTTTAGAATGCAAATATAATGCATTATGATTGCCTTTGTTTTTTATAACTCTCTGATGTTCTGCTATCCTTTCCCTTAACTTATGTATGGTTTTCCCCACGTAAAAACCTGCACATGACATACATGTTGCTAAATAAACAACCTTCTTGGGATTGCAACTACATTTGCCTGGGCATGAAATTATTCTATTGTAACCCATTACAGTCACATAGGGCCCATCATTAAAGTATCTACAGTACTTGCAGGATCCACATTTATACACTTGTGAACTTGTAAATCCTACTTTTTCATCTCTCGAATAAATTCTTTATATTTAAACCTCTTGAAAATATTATTTTTGGTGTTTGACCTAACTCTTTTTTGATCTCCATATCAAAAGCTAAGTCCCAAGATTTTCCAACAATATCTATGATATTGGATGTCTGAAAATTATATTTCAAAACAAGAGCTCTAGAATCAAACATATTGGGACTAGAGGGTTTCATTCCTTCCTTTGCATCAATAATCCCACTTATTTCTGTCAAAACAGGTTTAAATGATGTCTGCCTTCTTTTCATTACCTCTTTCTTAACTGAAATCAACTGTTTCAGCGGGTAACATATATCAAGGAACATTCCTATTAGGTTATGCATCTCAACTTGATATGTCGTATCATTACATACAAGGCATGACAATCGAACCATCTGCCCTTTAATCACACTTCTACGTTGATGCAGTGGATGGCAACTTGAAAAATGTAACAATGAATTACTATATGTCTCTTTTCTATAAATATTGCTTTCCAAGCCTTCCAGTGTTTTAGTAAGCTTTATATCCAAAAAATCTATTGTTTTGTTGTCCCACTTAAATGTAAAAGAAAAAAAATGGAGTAGTGGAATTGAGATATTCAACAAAAATCCTGGCTTCATCATTTCCCCTCCAAAGAATCAGTATGTCATCTAAAAAATGATTATATACTACAGTATGCTCAAAAAAGGGGTAGGGAAAAGAAATATTTCTTCCCAATGGAGAAGTACCAAATTAGCAAAAATGGGGGCACATTTTGCCCCCATTGCCACCCCTAATATTTGATGGTAAATTTCTCCCTCAAATATCATATAGTTGTTTTTAAGCACAAGTTTCATGAAATTGACTACATTGTTCAACTTTACAGCAGTCAGATGTTTACTTCTCAAAAGGCTTTCCCTAAAATATTCCAACCCCTCTTCTTGTGGTATTGTTGAAAATAAATTAATCACATCAATGGTACGAAATGACCAGTTTAAGTCACTTTTATCTAACCTATTCTATCTCTGCAAACAGTGCCATGAATCCTTTAATATATGCCCAAAAGACTTAGCAAACCCTGTGTATTCCTATCTACATATGCTGCTAATGGTTCAGTTTTGGACCCCTTTGCTGCCACTATTGGTCTAAAAGGGGGGGGTCATTCAAATTTTTATGGATTTTAGGAATACCGAACACTACAGATGTAATTGGGTGTTCAACTAACAAAAATCCATATTCTTTTTCTTGAATCCCCCCTTCCAACAAAGTGTCCATTAGGAATACATCAATTTTATGGTATGCTATGTTCATCTCACATCTAGAAGCCCTCTGGTATGTGGTGTCATCATCTAAAATGGCTTGCATTTTTGCTACATAATCAATTCGAGCCATGATGACTACCCACCCTCTTAATCGGGCTTCATTATTCTGACTTCCTTATTTGTGGTCAATTCTTTCAATGCTAACATCTCCATCTCTGTAAGATTATCTTGCTCCCCAGATTTGTTCCTTTCCAAATATGTTCGTATATTGTTGACAGATAATTTCTCAAATACTGCCACATCCTTGTCTATGGGTGGAATAAAGGTATTTTTCCTAGTTAATGATGAATAAATAAAATTTTCCTGTACATTTTGTCTTTTGAAATATAAAGTCAAGTTCAACTGCCTAGTATATATTTTCAAACTAGTGAACAAGTCCAAAATGTTATAAAAAAACAGGTACATACGTAAACACCTTTGCTAGAAAGTCATGGTATATTTCTTTTATTTCCAAGGTACTGAAATTATGAATAGCGAAGCCGGCTTTTGTGCTCGCTTCACATCTAAATTCAGCTGTGACGTTATTGCAAGAAAATAAACTTGTTGAAATATTGCTAGCAACATTGTCAGTATCACATATAAATTCAACAACATCAGCATTACAATCCAATGTACTTGAAAGCACATCACTAACAATATTATTAATGTTAACAGCGTCACTGCTAGAACAAAAGTTCAGTCCTTGGGTCATCTCCACCTCCGGTTGTTGTACCACCCCTCTCTCATATTGTGACGGTTGTTCCCTTGTTGCTGATTGCAATGGGAACCAATCGACTGGTTCCCTGAACCACCCCCCATTTTGTTTCTCAGGCGTTCTGATCTCCTCGGTGCCGGAGATGTTTCTAAAAACCAAACTGTTCATCATGACATTCCCCAGAGTCATGGTTACAATTATCATCGCTGACATTGTCTAAGTTGTTGAACCTTTGCCCATCACTTGGACAATATTTGTTGGTGACATTATTATTGTTAGGCCCAAAAATGTATGCCATATAGTTCTTGTAATCCGACAAGTCTCTAGATAACTTTTTCATTTTAGTTTTGACATTATTATCTACAAACGTTTGAATGTTACTATGCACCACATTATATTGTTTAACATACTGAAAAAACAATAAATCACTAGTGATACTTTCATTTAAAGTAACAATTTCTGTTTCAAGTATTTCTAACTTACACATATTGTTTTTGATGATATTGTCCAAAATCTCTAAGCCAGTTTTGTCATACAAATCCACCAACTGCTTATAAGCCGTGGATCCTTTTTCAATACCATTCAGTGATTTGTTGAACCTGAGCCCCTTTGGTACTTGCTTCAAAGAGATGGATTTGGAAAGAAATGCATTATCCAATTGTAAGCCCCCAAATCTTCGACATATGCTTTCAAAATGCTCAAGTTGTTTTTTTAAAGATGGCGTCGAAAAAACCCTTCCCTCCTCATTCTAAACCGAGAAGTCGACATCCAGAATACACAGCCCTTCGATTCTGTTGAATTCCATCATTAACCTGAGCTCGTTCACTGTTAGTACTACCTCCATCTTCATCGATATCCAAAGCTGGGATGGAATGTAACGTGAACAGTTGAGCCTGCGACTCTGTCACCGTCGACTGAGAAGACTTCCCAGAATCCACCTGGGCCTGCATAAGTAACGTCGTCAGCTTCTTAACTGAAGCAGTTAATTCACAAATAACTGCTTCCATAGAAAGTTAAAAGGAAAGAATTGATCCTCAAAAAAACAGCCGGCCAGCCGTGAAATAAAACTTGTAAATTGAACTGAACCCAACAGGGTAACCACTAAAAATAAACAAACAAACACAGAATTCACGGACTGCACCAGCCACTTTAATGAAGAACTAAAAAAGGCTCCAAAATACTAAACGCTTTCACCATCAAGCCTAATGGCTTATTCAGAGTAAAAGGAGCATACAATTACATTATTTAAATATAAAATTCCACTTGCACATTAACCAATCACCTTTCTCACTTGACTGTCAGTTACATTAACATAGATTATAGTGTTTGTTACACCATAAAACATGCATAAAAGGCATACATAAAAAACATATATTTATATATACATGTTCCCCATAAACATCCCCTATATATACATGTTCTTTATCTACTAATACTTTTGCTAAAAACTGAATTTAATTTTAACAAGCATTACCCCCCAAAAAGAAAAATAATGATTTCAAACAACCATTGCCCTTTGTTTTAAAATGGGCTTAATAGAAATATGATCGGTGAGTCCAGGGTAAGTTGTTGCATTTAATATCACCTGCCATTTTTAATTCTAAAAACTCAACTCTAACATTGTCATCACCACCTGTCTGACTTGTCAATACTCGGTCAACTACAAAAAATATAAACTTTTTAAAATTGACATAATTTTTAAAATGCAAATATAATGCATTATGATTGTCTTTGTTTTTTTATAGCTCTCTGATGTTCTGCTATCCTTTCCCTTAACTTATGTATGGTTTTCTCCACGTAAAAACCTGCACATGATATACATGTTGCTAAATAAACAACCTTCTTGGAATTGCAACTACATTTGCCTGGGCATGAAATTATTCTATTGTAACCCATTACAGTCACATAGGGCCCATCGTTAATGTATCTACAGTACCTGCAGGATCCACATTTATACATTTGTGAACTTGTAAATCTTACTTTTGATCTCTCTAATAAATTCTTTATATTTAAACCTCTTGAAAATATTATTTTTGGTGTTTGACCTAACTCTTTTTTGATCTCCATATCAAAAGCTAAGTCCCAAGATTTTCCAACAATATCTATGATATTGGATGTCTGAAAATTATATTTCAAAACAAGAGCTCTAGAATCAAACAAATTGGGACCAGAGGGTTCCATTCATTCCTTTGCATCAATAATCCCACTTATTTCTGTCAAAATAGGTTTAAATGATGTCCGCCTTCTTTTCTTTACCTCTTTCTTAACTGAAATCAAGTTTCAGCGGGGTAACCTCTATCAAGGAGCATTCCTATTATGTTATGCATCTCAACTTGATATGTCATATCATTACTTGCAAGGCGTGACAATCGAACCATCTGCCCTTTAATCACACTTCTACGTTGATGCAGTGGATGGCAACTTGAAAAATGTAATAATGAATTACTATATGTCTCTTTTCTATATATATATATTGCTTTCCAAGCCTTCCAGTGTTTTAGTAAGCTTTATATCCAAAAAATCTATTGTTTTGTTGTCCCACTTAAACGTAAAAGAGAAAAATGGAGTAGTGGAATTAAGATATTCAACAAAAATCCTGGCTTCATCCTCATTTCCCCTCCAAAGAATCAGTATGTCATCTAAAAACCAATTATATACTACAATACGATCTAAAACGGGGTAGGGAAAAGAAATATTTCTTTCCAATGGAGAAGTACCAAATTATCAAAAATGGGGGCACATTTAGCCCCCATTGCCACCCCTGATATTTGATGGTAAATTTCTCCCTCAAATATCATATAGTTGTTTCTAAGCACAAGTTCCATGAAATTGACTACATTGTTCAACTTTACAGCAGTCAGATGATTACTTCCCAAAAGGCTTTCCCTAAAATATTCCAACCCCTCTTCTTGTGGTATTGTTGAAAATAAATTAACCACATCAATGGTAAGAAATGACCAGTTTAAATCACTTTTATCTAACCTATTCAATCGCTGCAAACAGTGCCATGAATCCTTTAATATATGCCCAAAATGACTTAGCAATCCCTGTGTATTCCTATCTACATATGCTGCTAATGGTTTAGTTTTGGACCCCTTTGCTGCCACTATTGGTCTAAAAGGGGGGGTCATTCAAATTATTACGGATTTTAGGAATACCGAACACTACAGGTGTAATTGGGTGTTCAACTAACAAAAATCCGTATTCTTTTTCTTGAATCCCCTCTTCCCTTGGGACTTAGATTTTGATATGGAGATCAAAAAAGAGTTAGGTCAAACACCAAATATAATTTTTTCAAGAGGTTTAAATATAAAGAATTTATTAGAGAGAACAAAAGTAAGATTTACAAGTTCACAAATGTATAAATGTGGATCCTGCAGGTACTGTAGATACATTAACGATGGGCCCTATGTGACTGTAATGGGTTACAATAGAATAATTTCATGCCCAGGCAAATGTAGTTGCAATTCCAAGAAGGTTGTTTATTTAGCAACATGTATATCATGTGCAGGTTTTTACGTGGGGAAAACCATACATAAGTTAAGGGAAAGGATAGCAGAACATCAGAGAGTTATAAAAAACAAAGACAATCATAATGCATTATATTTGCATTCTAAAAATTTTGTCAGTTTTAAAAAGTTTATATTTTTTGTAGTTGACCGAGTATTGACAAGTGAGAGAGGTGGTGATGACAATGTTAGAGTTGAGTTTTTAGAATTAAAATGGCAGGTGATATTAAATGCAACAACTTACCCTGGACTCAATGACCATATTTCTATTAAGTTCATTTTAAAACAAAGGGCAATGGTTGTTTGAAATCATTATGTTTCTTTTTGGGGGGTAATGCTTGTTAAAATTAAAATCAGTTTTTAGCAAAAGTATTAGTAGATAAAGAACATGTATATATAGGGGATGTTTATGGGGAACATGTATATATAAATATATGTTTTTTATGTATGCCTTTTATGCATGTTTTATGGTGTAACAAACACTATAATGTATGTTAATGTGATTGACAATCAAGCGAGAAAGGTGATTGGTTAACGTGCAAGTGGAATTTTATATTTAAATAATGTAATTGTATGCTCCTTTTACTCTATAGAAGCCATTAGTTTTGATGGTGAAAGTGCTTAGTATTTTGGAGCCTTTTTTAGCTCTTCATTAAAGTGGCTTGGTGCAGTTTGTGAATTTTGTGTTTCATAGTTTCATAGTTTCATAGTTTAGTACTAGACTATCTGCCCTGGGGCATTTGTAAGCCTAGCCATAGTAATGTGGCTTTCGCCACCCCATGAAATGGTACAAAAATGTACAGAATAGATTTAGAATACTGTGCCTCTGTCTAGTAGTGACACAGTGAAGGTCCCCTTATATAATAGAATTAGTTTACTGTGCCCCTGTCTAGTAGTGACACAGAGGTGACCCCTGGGGTAAACTTATGATCTCCCATCCACTCATCAAGATTTCTCTTGAAGAGAGTCAATGAGGGGCTTTGCCTAACATGAACTGGGATTCTATTCCAGAGCATGGGAAGCCTCTGGGTTATGAATCTATCCCTCCAGCATGTCCTATTCATACTTGTGCCGAGGTTTAAGTCTTTAGCTCTCGTGGTTCTGATGGATTTGGATTTTTTGAGGTGGAGCATGTCCATCAGCTTATCTATGATGCCTGAGTGGGGTATTGTGTCGAAGGCCTTAGCCAAGTCCAGGTAGGCTGTATGGACTGCTTTGCCCTCATCAATGGCTCTAGTGACTGTTTTGAAAAAGTCAACCAGGTTCAAAAGGCAGGATCTGTCCTTTACAAAGCCGAACTGGGTGGGATCAAGTGTCTGTAGGTCCCCAATGTCTCTGTTTATGAGTTCCATAATGATTATTTCCATAGCTTTGCAGACCAGGCTAGTTAAGCTTATGGGGTGGTAGTTCCCAGGGTCTGTAGAGATACCCCCTTTGTGGAGTGGGACCACTGTTGCTGTACGCCAGTGTTCAGGTACATATCCTGTAGTAAGGCTAAGGTTAAATAGCATTTTTATGTGCGGGTTTAGCTCCTCTTGGAGTTCACGTAGCACACAACCCGGGATACCGTCAGGTCCCATTGATGCTGTGTTTTTAGCTTTGCTGAGGGCGGCTCTCACCTGGACATCTGAGATGACAGGGAGATTACATTCAGCTGGGATAAGTATTTCTTCTTTTGGGGGTGAGGGAGGGGAGAAATTTGCACTGAACCTGTCTGCCAGAATGTCGGCAATGTCTGTGGGTTCAGTGTATTTTTTGTCATTGTGAACTAACTCTGAGCATATCTGAGGGTTTCTGCCCAGGTTTCTAACATAGCTGAAGAAGGCTTTGTGGTTATCTTTAGTATCCTTAGTGATTTTTCTCTCAAAGTTGGCCTTGGATGTTTTTAATGAGAGAACGTAGTTTTCTGCTAGTGTTGATCAGAGATGTCTTCCCTTTATGGGAGTTTGCTCTGTCATGCAGTAGCTTCCTTCTTTTGTTATACAATTTGTTAATGGCTGAGGTCCACCAGACAGGACGCTTGCCTTTGGTGGAGAGGGTCTTGGATTTATTTGGGATTGCATGATCCATGCATTCTTGGAGATGTCCATAGAAAGCATTTGTGAAGGATTCAGCATTGTGGGATGTGGTTTCCACTGGCCCAGTGGGCTTAAAGGATACCATCTCAGTCTTAAGAAGAGTGAAGTTGGCTTTTTAGAAGTTTTTCACTGTGGTCTTTTGTGCTGGGGGTGGAGGTGGGATATGTATATCCAGGGTGATTAGTTTGTGATCAGATCTCACTAGTGAGGGGTATACTTCCGGTGTGGAGCATTTTGTCCCCATGTTTGTGATGATCAGGTCTAGTATATTATCTCCCCTAGTGGGAGAGGTGACTAGTTGTTCCAGTGCATTTGAATTTATGAATTCCAGGAACCTTTGGGCTAGGGTGATAGGGCTAGAATAATGTACCCAATCTATGTTAGGGTAGTTGAAGTCTCCCAGTATGATGGTATTTTGTGATACATTCATATCCTCCAATGTCTTCAGGAAGGCTGAGTGGGGTTCCCAAGATTGGGAGGGTGGTCTGTAACATGCTACCAGTTGTATAGCAGTTTTGCCTATGGTTAGTTGCACCTGTATGGTCTCCGATGCTTCATGTGTTGCTACTAACCTGGAGGTGTGGGTGTCCTTGATGAATATGGACACTCCCCCTCCCTTTGTGGTTCATCCCGGGTTTTGGGGCCGAAAAGCATGATACGAGGTATAGCCTGGTAGTGCTGGGGTGCTCTCAGGAGCCTTGAACCAGGTTTCAGTTACTGCACAGACGTCAATTTTCTCTATACTGAGGAGTGCCTCGAGTGCCTGCATCTTGAGATTTAGACTTCTAGCGTTGAGCAGTATTACCCTTAGTTTTTTTTCCATTTTTGTTTTCTAAGGAGGCGGGTTTGTCTTTTGAGCCTCGCCTAAAAAAGGCACTATGGGAGTGGCAAGAGCCTTAGCCAATATCCGGAAGCCCAGTGGTGACAGGTGCAAGCCGTCCCTTGCGAAGCAGCGTGGCTTGCCCAAGCAGACAGACATTGGATCCCCTTAGAATGACACCAGTACTTGAGAGCCAATTATTAAAGCTGATCATCTTGTCTTTGTATTGTGGCATCATTCTTGGTGAGGGCAAGATGCTGCTCAGGGTCAGGGTCATACCAGCCTGGGCTACATAATCAGAGAGCTCCTCTATGTCTCTTTTCATGTAGTCCAGGGAGGTACGTCTCAGGTCACTCACGCCAGCATGGACAATGATGGAGTCATATTTGTACTTGCTTTGGAGTGACCTGAGTGCGTGTGTTATGTGGCGGATCCTAGCTCCCGATAGGCAACTCACAGTCACCCTCTCCTTGTTCAGCCTGGTAAGCAGGACATCAGTGTGTCTGACTATAGAGTCACCTATTACTAGTGTATCAGGCATGGCGTTTGGCCTTAAGGGCTGTGATTGTTTCACACACTCATTTATTGAAGTATGTGTTGCAAGTGTTTTGTTTTGAGGTGGTGGATTTTTGGATGTCTGCTTTGGGAGCCTCTGTTGTTTTGGTAAGTTTTTTATTAGAGCCTCCGAGTATGTCTTTGTGTTTTTATGTGTTTGGTTTGCAGTTGTGGTAGGTCTATGTGGGACTGGGTTTGTTGTGTGTGTGGTTACCATCCCCTTTTGTCTGGTCATGCCAGCCCTGAGTTGAGAGAGTTCAGCCTCCAGTTTGGCTATATAGTTGCATCTCTCACATGTATTTGTGTTTGTTGGGAGGAGGAGAGGGTTGTCTGTGTACATGAGACAATTGTAGCACTGTCTCAAGATTCCCAGATTAACCAGCTGAACTGGAGAGGATGCCAGTAATCTACCACTCAACATGCTAGAATAGTATAAGGGAGTGCTGTGCCTTTAAGGGAAGTGGATATTCACAGGGGTGCTAGGTGGATGTAGTGCTTACTTAGTATGAGAATGCTTACTTAGAAGAGAGGTTTTGAGAACAAGTACTAGGCTTATAATATAGTGAGTAGTCTGATTATACTAAGAGTAGAGCTTCCTTAAGGGAAAATTTGAAGAGCAGACTTGGCGGAGCCAGAAGAAGTTTAACCTTGTTTAACGGTGCTGCGCTATGCTCACAATTGCGCAAAGCCGCGCAAACGCTGATTTTAAACAGGGAACTTCAAAAGAGCTAGAAATGGTCCAAAACAACCAATTACTACAGCTCTTGTGCTGAGGTCACTCCTTCAGGGACAGGTAGGCTGCTCAAGGCTCCCCACTTCCACTGGTGAGCAAAGAAACTTCCTTCTATCCAAGTAAGGTAATGGACAACACAGGAACTACACCACAGCCCAGAATACAGCAAAGCCTGTAAACTGGTCTAAACTAGTCAAGGAGAGGCGGGAAAACAAGGATTATTTTTGTTTTTTGTTTTAGATAGAAAACACACAGAAAATGCAGAAACAGTAATAAATCAGTTACACAGGCTAGCACACTTTAGTGGGCAGCCTCAACAGTTAAATTAAACAAACAAACAGACAAACTTTCGACCAATTTTCGACTAAATGTAACTTTAAGTGCAGATATTATATAATGCAACAAACAGCTAAAAAACAGTTTAAGCTTAAGGTAAGCTAGAGAAGGTATTTCAAGTAAAAAAACAGCAAAGATACTTAAATCAAGAAAGTAGTTGTTTTTCTGAGTTGTTTGTTTATGACACTACCTGTGCCCAACCATGTATAGGGAGTGTACTATCTGCATCCAACATAGGCAGCCCTCCAGCACCATCCTCAAGTCCAGCACACACTCAAGGTAAGTCAATCATCCTACCAATTGTCAAATGGAGTAGAACGTGTTTTTACCTGTAGCTATGGTATGGATGTGATCATGCAAGGGAATTGGGTGGCTGACTGTCAAGGTAGCAGAGAGTAGACACCCATAGTGGCTGCATGAGATCTGTAACACATACTGGAGTCACCATAGTAGCCAGTACTACACAGGGTGACAAAACCCACTGCAGGAAATGGCCTGAGTGACAGGGGTGTCCATAAGAGCCACACATACCAGTCAGAAAGGATCACATACCCAGCAACAGTCTCAGCCAGCAGGACAGGTGAAGGCAAACACAAACAAATGCTGTACTATGGCCTCCGAATGTGTCCTATGGTTAACCCCTCCCCCAGGCCTACACAGACAGACCGCAGCAGGCCAGGCAGTTGGATGTAAGTTGTGAAGGCTAGGAAGTCAGACAGTAATATGTAGGTAAACAAAGCTAGGATCTGTACTACACTGGTAAGCCCTAGCCAGCAGGATAGGTAAGACTACAGACTGAAATGGAGTACCTGACATACCAGTACAGTCCTAGCAAATGTGTACAAGTGTCAGGTGTGCCCCTGCATCCAATGTACACATAGAGTTACAGTCAGATGCCCCCCCACTCCTGTGTAGAACAGTAGAAACAGTCAGGTGCCCCCCCTGCTATGCAGAAATGTAGCAACAGTCAATGACAAATGGCCGATGGATACCCTGCAGACATAGCATGCTACCTATTGGTGTACAACAAAAGGTCAGCACCACAGTAAAAACCACCTGAACGTGGTCCACACATGCAATGCAGATGGCCATACTGGGCATGCTCACACACGTAGAGGAATGAAGACAATGTCAGTCAACAACATACTGAGAGGTCATACTGGGCATGCTCATACACTTAGACACATGAAGGCCATGTCTGAAAACACCAGTGGACCAGAATAATCTGGAAGTTGCAGTTCTCACTGTGAACACATGTCAGTATGCACTAATCTTGCTTTGCACACACAGTGGCTAGGAATACAGACAAATATGTAAGGACAACACACTATAATAAGCCACAGGCACACGGGCATAGATGTGTGGAAGAGGGTGACCGTGACAAGGAGCCATGCGGGCCTGTCCCAACTGGCACACAGCCTAAGGGCCCCCAACACATGAGGTGCGAATGTAACCCACTGCAGATACTAGCCACTAGTACCAGTCAGCATGACAGACTATGTGGTGTATGTGCCAGCTGTGCAACAAGACTGTACAAGGAAGCATCCGTCTAGTAGCTGTATACACGCACCTGTGACATATGACTGTGTGTGTGCCCGTATGTGGCATATCAACCCTTACATGAATGGGGTATGGCCCATGCACACACTGCCCTCCCCATAGCAGTAGTATGACAAGCCTGCTGAGATCATCCAACATGAATTACACCTTTGGGAGAGCTATAGCTCAGTAAAATGCATGGCACATCCCATAACTGCGTACTGCTGTAGTGACAGAGTAGTTAGGTAGTAGTACTAACCCCAGACCTGTCAACTGTGTGAGTGTGTGTTTGTGTGTGTGTCTGTCTGCCTCTGACTGTGTAGAGTGAAATGCTTGTTAGGCTACTCACACTCCATGCAATACATATATTCAACTTTGGCAAGGCTGCCCATGTCACTCACCTAGAGTACACCTCTGGGAACATAATAGCCCAGTAATCGTCATGGTGTGTCCTGTAACTGTGTACTGCTGTAGTGTGATAAACTAGTTAGGTAGGTGTTTGAACCCCAGCCCTGGCAATTGTGTGAGAGTCTGTGTATGTCTGACTGGGTAGAAAGAAATGCTTTTTAGGCTACTCACACTCCATACAATGCAAATACACTACTTTGACAAGGCTGCTGATGTCACTCATCTAGAAGTACACCTCTGGGAAATTGATAGCCCAGTAATTGCCGTGGCACATCCTGTAACTGGGTACTGCTGTAGTGTGATAAACTAGTTAGGTCGTTGTTCGAACCCCAGCCCTGACAACTGTGTGTGTGTGTGTGTGTGTGTGTGTGTGTGTGTCTGACTGGGTAGAGAGCAATGCTTTTTAGGCTACTCAATCTCCATACAATACAAATACACTACTTTGCTAAGGCTGCTGATGTTACTCATCTAGAAGTACACCTCTGGGAAATTGATAGCCCAATAATTGCCGTGGCATGTCCTGTAACTGCATACTGTTGTAGTGTAATAAATTAGTTAGATAGGTGTTTGAACCCCAGCCCTGGCAACTGTTTGTGTGTATCTGACTGGGTAGAGAGCAATGCTTTTTAGGCTACTCACACTCCATACAATACAAATACACTACTTTGCCAAGGCTGCTGATGTCACTCATCTAGAAGTGCACCTCTGGGAAATTGATAGCCCAGTAATCGCCATAGCTCGTACTGTAACTGTGTACTGCTGTAGTGTGATTTGGAATGGTGGTAGTTTTCTATCTCCATCCATGCCAGTTCCAGATGTGATGTGTGTGTGTCTCAGTGTCTGTGTATGGAGCAATGCATTATAGGCTACTCACTCGCAGTACATTACAAATGCCCTACTGTGGTAGTATTGCTGATGTCATTAATTGTGAAATACACCTTTGGAGAAAATGAACATCACTAATGTATGTGGCACATAATATAACTGCATAGTGCTGTAGTGTAGTAAACCATCTAGGTAGTGGTTCTACTCCCAGACTTGACAGATGTGTGTGTGTGTTTGTAACTCATATCCTGAATAGAGGTATTTGTGAGTCTGTGGGCAATGTGGAGGGTTTTTGCTAATTTCATTTATGGTGGCCCTACTATATATCACAATGTCAACCATACAGGGATAACAGATGTAAATGGCTGTGAAGCTGGGGTGCAAAGCCATACCCATACATGTGACATCAAGGCCTGCCAGTCACAGTTAGCAATCCCACTGTGCCTTCGCATGTAACTCACAATGGACATACCATGCCTGACAACATGGTCTGTATAGACAGATGACACTGACATCAGGAAATGCTGTTAGCATGCTATCAATGTGGGTGCAGGGTAAATCTGCTGGCCAGTACCACTCCCTGTCACATGTGGGCAAGACTGGCACATCTGATGATAAGCTGTGTTCACAGCATGGGCCAGACACCACAGGAACAGTTCCACATGTCACTGTACATGCATGTGGGAGGTGTGCACATCCTAGACACCATCCAAATTATGGACTAGGGAACACATACATGGCAAGTGATGCAGAGCATTGGCCACACACAATAGTTACCCAGGTGCCTGAAAGATGGCTGCAATACCCACCTGTGCGGACAAATGCAGAAGCTACAGGTCTGTGCCACAATGCAGACCATAGTTATGTGGGCTGATGCCAAGGTATACCCATTGCCTACCCTTCTATAGCCTACTGGCACTATTGGCCACCACACACCCATGCAGACATGCACCCATGCATGTACAAACTGGACCCTGTGTATTTGTGTGTGTGTTGTATGGTGCGTATGTCTGCATCCACACGCACTACTCCCCAGGGCATAGTGAAGCATGCTGCCATATGTCTGACACCCCCTCATACTCACTGCCCATACGATCTCCATATCACCCGTGTGGTGCATGTGTTTCCTGCACATTGATATGTTGTGGCAATCCCACTAGTGATGGGTTGCACTCCTGGCCCTGCCAAGTGTGTTAATGTGTGTGTGTCCCTGTGTGAGTGTGCCTGTGCTGACGCTGGCACTTGTTCAAGCAGACCGGCATGTGTACATCACCTACTGTATATCTACCATATCCCTGTTGCAGATGTCACTCACTATCACATATATGTTCTGATCCCCACCAGATAACCCATGTGGCACATCCAATAACAGCATCAGACTGTGATAGCACTACATAGCTGTTGAGTGTTTGATACCCTGTGCTGGTAGGTGTGTGACACAAACATGCATCAGCCCTGACATGTATTTGCCTCTGTCTGCCTCCCCCACTCGCTCTCTGGTGGATGTGGAGGCCCACACCTACATTGCTTAGGCAGCATCATGTGTATTTAAAGTGATGCTCATGGTCAGCTGATGGCCTCTGCATGAATTGCAGGCCTTCCCTAGCCAATTGCAGGGAAAGACACTCCACTACCCGAGAACATCCTGGTGGTGTTGGCCCTTGTCTGTCACTGTGAGCAGGAGCTAGAACTGTTGTTTGGCAAACAGCATTTCAGATGGGTTGGGGATTTACCTATAACAACATGCACTGTGGGAAGAGGGCAACAAACAGGAGGGGGATGTGCCTGACCTGACTACGAACTGTAAGTGCTGCTATACTGCATATGGAGTAATTTTGGATTAACAGTGTTTGTCTGAATATGCCTGTTGTACATGTCACAATACCTGTCATGTCAGTTCCATGTATATCAGGAATCCCCATCTGCAGGGTCATCTGCAGACTGGGCAGTGTTGTGCCTTTGGTGTCATGTGTTAGCCATGATGCATCTATCCATGGAATGCAGAAGGTACTGTGAGGATTGCAGTCTGTTGATGGTGAAGGCAGTGACAGTTACTGACTACATAGTCCTCATTGGACATATGTTGCAACAAACCCTGTTTCAATGGTAGATTAATGAGGGTATCACAGCAACATGTCTATACTGGCTCTATGTATGTGCTGTCAGCCATACATCTGTCAACCTTTGTACATATGTTGTGCATGAAGTGGTGCATATGTGCTGTACACAGTAAATAGTGTCAACATATCTGATAACACGCCAGTGATATATCATAGTGCTACACATGTCATGTACAATAGGAGTTACACTTAATGCCATACCATGGAAATCCTGTGGATGTTTGCACAGGACTGAGGTCTGTGTAGTGATCGTGAATGCTGACAGAGTGTGTATTGTTAATATGTACTATGGCCTGTTTACAGACTGTGGTAGATGTCATTGTTCTAGCTCTCCTTCTATCTGTTGTTACATGCTGCCCCACTGTATGGTACCGTATTACCTTACATGCGTGTAGGACCATACACACACATGTCCCATACCACAGACAGCCATCAGACTAGACTGTGTAGCAACCCAGTATATGTAGGGTCATTCTGTGAGTGGCACATATGAGGATGGTGTAGGACAGATAGTCCATATACTGTACTATTATGCTAGTGTACCATATGTGGCTGTGGCTGTGTTCACATTGGTTGTGGTTATACACTGTCACACAGGTGTATCCTATCCTGTGCTGTGACATGGCTGTCAAGCCTGCTATATATGCAGGTACTGTACCATGATAACCTTAGGACATCTGTCAGTAGCCAATGGCACACATGTTATGAGCAGATGTCACCTTCCACACACACCGTGTCTGTGACAACAATCCCAATGACAGTAGCAAATGTCTATTAATATACCAGCTATACATACCAGCATCCCCATGCACTACTACATTGGGGCTATAGGAGTTGGGGTAGGGCTACACTCCATGTCCAGGACATATGGTGGGACAATATGGACATGTACATATCCAGATAGCTATCTATTTATACATATATATACATATATATATATATATATATATATGTGTATATGTATATATATATATATATATATATATATATATATATATATATATATATATATATATATATATATATCTGTGTGTGTGTATATATATATATATATATATATATATATATATATATATATATATATATATATATATAAGAACACATGTATAGTACTTCCAATTACCATTGTCATGGCAACCACCCACTATGAATCCCTACATCATGTGGGCATATTCCCTGTACATTCCCTGTGTGATGGACATCCTTCCTGTGTGTGGGCGTAGCAATACCTCTTACAGGAAAACCTGCACACTCAGGGCAGCCACATATATATAGGAAGATCAGGACATACAGACAGACTGTGACTGGAGTGGTGTAATGCTTTGCATAGTACTGGTATTACAGTTTACCTTGGACTGCAATCTGTCTGCATAGCTCAGTATTGTGGGCCTATCCTCTTGCTGGACAGTGGTGTGCCTATCATGTGTTGTCTGTCCACCACACAAGTCCTGTGTTGGATATTACACTAGCAGTGTGTGTGTTGTGTGCTAGCAGTACATGGCTATATCCATTTGTGTACCTGATGTCGTATTCCTGCATAAGGGTATGTTGCAACACATCCTGTAACACCAGCATATTCCAAGGTGTGTTACTGCAATATTGCGGGTATGGCCCTGCATTCCTGCCTTTGTCCTCCACATATATGGCAGCCTTTGTCCTGCTGTGGTATGAGTATGGGCTGTCAGGTAATGGCTTATCATTAAACACTGCTAGCATTCCTATTATCATCCCAGTCATAGCATGGACACCCACAGCATTTGTTGCCCAGGGACCATACATGTGACAAATACATTGACATTACCACAAGTAATGAATGTCCCCCTAGGCCTTGAATACAGGGTGTAATTGGAGGCTGCTGAACTACATCTGATATTGTTGACTGTTACATATTGTGCAGGCAAATCTGTTGTCAACTGTTGTATGAATTGAAGGGCTTAGCCTGGACACCATAGTATAGTATATATCCACACTGTCTGCATCGACTGTTTTGTGTGGGCCTTGCATCCATCACTGGTTATATACATCAACATCCATGTGCTGTCAGTAATGGCATACATTATTGTATGGTACACAAATAAAAGTTGTCTTTGTATACATACCTGTGTGTCGTGTCATGTTCTTTGAATTGTGAGTGGGTATATGTGCAATGCAAGTATCCCCTTTGTGGAGCAGGTTGCAACACCACACATGTCACAGGTATCGGTTACAGGGCTTGTGGCTGGGGATATACATTGCACCCAGTACATCCATACTACTGCAATACAAGGATGGCTACTAATACTCTTTGTCTGTGTATATGTGTATGTACCCATATATCTCATATATCTTATATATATATATATATATATATATATATATATATACCTGCACATTATTGTCAATGTATGGATGTGTGTGCATATCTGTACCATTGTAATGTGTAGCCCTTCAACATAGTACATTCCCTGCAATACAATGGCGTATCTGCATGATATGTTACAGATATTGGCCTGACATGTACAGGTAACATGGGTAACTGTTGGAGCATTGTAGCTGTGTTGTGGTGGGTCCTGCTGTCAAGTACTGCATGTGCTAGATATTGGATTGCACAGCATATTCGTTAGGGCTGGGGGGGTTACATTGCAGTAATTACTAGGTGTCCCTCAAGTGTGCCCCCACCCCCATTAACTGTGCTCATTGTCTGTTATGTAGTACAGAGTGGGCCAGGAGTCCATTCCCATGTGGACATCATATACACATGTCTATCTGTATATATATGTATATATATATATATATATATATATATATATATATATATATATATATATATATATATATATATATATATATTTTTTTTTTTTTTTTTTTTTATGTATATCTGCATAGGTACTTATGTTACACCCCCATATATAGAGGGATAGAACTGGACATTAATATAGCTCTAGCTATGTATATGTATCCATATCTATATGTGTATGTATGTAGATATATATATATATATATATATATATATATATATATTCACTGAACATATTAATCTATCTCTTTACGATTGCTGTTATATGGTTATTTGTGAGTCATACATACACATATATATACCTATGGCTGTCTATCTCTCTACATTAACAGATGTATAGCTGTCAATATGTCCATGCATGTTTGGCCTATATGTTTGGCCTGTACCTCATTCTCTTGGAAATTGACATGGATGACGTTAGGACTGAGGTCAGTCATTTGTGCCAGCACGTAAGTGTTTCAGACGTATCATCCCCAGCAATATATGTGTTCTATCACATATAACTGTGTAACTTGCAACGTTTGAAGTGTATTAGAGCAGGATATGACAGATATCCCTATATGTACCCACATTATGGTGCACTATGTCCATGATTCATGCATTAAGAGGTTGTGTGGTATGTTATTACTGCATTCCCTGTGCTGTTGACTGATTGTGCTGGATGATATGTATGTGGAATGAGTGGTTATGTGCATCTGTTATGGTTTAATGGTAAATCACGTAGTGTATGATGTGCAGCATCCCAGGTGTGGGCCTTTCACAGGCTGTATAGTGTGTTTCAGGGCAGAACACCAGCTGTTGGATACAGAGTGAGTTAGGGACATTCGGCGGTCGTAAGTGGGTGTGTGCATGTATCCGCAGAGCTACGCAATGCTAAGCTCGGATTGCATTACCTTACACTCAGCTAGCATCTACTTAGCTCAGTCTATGTAGGCAATGCTTACCCCTGCGCAAATACACGTACACACACTTACAACTGCTTATCCATGCATACTACTGCTGTTATGCGCTTACAAATGCTTACTAGTGCCTTAGTCAGTATGAAACTTCACATGTGCATTTAAGGCAGTACTTCTATGCAAATATAAATGTTACTTAGTAGGTTATACAGCACAACAAAGTTAACATATGGATATTACATAGAAAATAGGATGTGCTGCAGTGGTACTCGACCCGGGAATGCGTGCGCATTAGGCGGATGCTCTGGCCACTACATTGTTGCTGTTTTGCTTCATTTGCATATGTCTAGCATAATGACATACCCATGTTCCCTTCCCCCGCCCCCCCGAGCTCAACGTACACAGCATCCAGCCATTCCCCGGTTGTTAGCCCTGCCATACTACACCTCTACACATTTCCCTCTCTGCACGTCTCAGTACACCTCCAGTATACTGTCTCCACCCAAGCATCTACAGGCTCGTCATCCATTTAGTCCACGTATGTACTAGCTTTCCCCTGATCCTCCTCCGATACTGGTGGTGACATCGATGTGACCCACAACTGTTGGTTCCTCCCACCAGGGATGGACCTGTTGTTGTGTCAAGAGTAGATCTAGCTGGTCTACACTGGTGGCATCCTGCCAGGGTATTGTGTAGCAGCAGTTTGCTCACACATCTGGCCAGCCTCATCTCCCGGTTCCACTGTACCAATGGCCCAGGTGTGACATACTGTGCATGAGGCATGCTCACACACCCCCACGGTGTGCACCGTATATCATTAGTCCCTTCGGTATTATGCAGGACTACTATTCTCACAGTATGATTGGACAGGCACTGTTCTGTGCTGCACATGGACTGCTCATAATACTGTGGTTGAGCAATGGACACGTGTTTTGGTATTACTCTACACACTTATATACATTTCCTATACTGTTGGATGCCTGTGCTGGATGATGTGTTTGTGATGACAGCAGCTGAATGCGTATCTGCCGTGGCTTAGTGGAACTCATGGCTACTATAGTGTGCAGGGTCGGGGGTTTGCAACCTGGCAGTGCAGATTATTTTGTTAATGGCCACAACAACAGCTGTTGGCTACAGAGTGACTAAGGCACTGTAGGACATTTGTAGGTGGGTATGCGCTTGTTTGCACGAAGCACAGCATTACTGACCTCTGGTTGCGGCATCTTGCCCTCAGCCTCTACATTGTTTCACCAGTGTGGTACTCGCATACCGGTGGCCAAACAGGCTTACACCCAATTGCTCCCATATACACATGTGCAATGTCAGGAATTTTGTTCACATCTGTCAACCAGGACACTCGGACTGTATGCTTGTGCATTGTCAGCGGTGGCCCAGGGTGTAGATCTCCACATTGATCCCAGCTACGTATCCCAATTAATACTGGGGTGATCACATTCATAGAGGGGAACAGACATAACATAGATACATCCCCCATTAATCATGCTTAGTTTACGTTGAACTGTCGGTATTATCCATCAGGATAGGTTACATGCAGGTATTCAGGGTAGGAGTAGTTATTACATACCTGTCTGGTACAGTAGAGGTGAATAGCTAAGGAGTAGGTAGGTAGGTAGTGGGGCTGACATTGTAACTGCATAGTAGCCTGTAGGTATAATTGGATGGGGAACAATAGGGAATGTATGTCGGATGTTGGGATTTGTATGCGAAGCAGGGCAAGAGGTGTCGGTATCACTAGATGATGTAGTGGTATAGAGTGTGAGGTGGGGGGGTTTTGCAGAGTGGTGAGCCTGTGGTGTTCCAGGTGTGCTTGTGGTGTTCCTTCATGTGTTAGTTATATGTATCCTGTGGGACAGCTGTGATACTACATTTGGGTTGGGGTTCCAGATACTGGAAATATAGTGAAGGAAGAGGATGTCACCTACATGTACCCATAGACATTAATAGGAATGGAACGGGGGCTGATAGGTACATGATGTGCATGGGGCACAAAGGGGAGTGTTAGTAGGGGGACTATCCAGGGATTAACCTGTGACCACGTGTTCGTAGGTGTTGTGTAGTGGGTAATGCAACAACACATATGGTTATACCATACTTTGCCA